>NC_135235.1:476711742-477011742 GCF_051348905.1 Ranitomeya variabilis | reverse complement strand
CACCATAATATGCAAATAAAATGATAAAAATACAGACAATGTGATTTTCTGGATTTTTTTTTCTCAGTTTGTCTCCCATAGTTGAGGTCTACCTATGATGTAAATTACAGACGCCTCTCATCTTTTTAAGTGGTGGAACTTGCACTATTGCTGACTGACTAAATACTTTTTTGCCCCACTGTATATTTACCACCAACAAGATGGCCGCCGTCAGAATTATATTTACCACCAACAAGATGGCCGCCGTCAGAATTATATTTACCACCAACAAGATGGCCGCCGTCAGAATTATATTTACCACCAACAAGATGGCCGCCGTCAGAATTATATTTACCACCAACAAGATGGCCGCCGTCAGAATTATATTTACCACCAACAAGATGGCCGCCATTACATTTAGCACCTGGCTCTGGGCCACCATTTTGGCTGCTATTACATTTAACACATTCGCCATTAACAAAATGGCCACCATTACATTTACCACATGGCTCTGGGCCACCATTTTGGCTGCTATTACATTTAACACATTCGCCATTAACAAAATGGCCACCATTACATTTACCACATGGCTCTTGGCCACCATTTTGGCTGCTATTACATTTAACACATTCGCCATTAACAAAATGGCCACCATTACATTTACCACATGGCTCTGGGCCACCATTATACGGTGGTGGCCGCTCACAGGATATATTTTTGTAATACACATAGGTCAAAACTCTACCTCTTTTTTTCCTTTCCTCCTCTATCCAATTTTCTCTATACAGACTTTCAGAGACTCTTTCCCATGCCCTAGCAGTAGACAACAATCCATTATCTTCTAGGATACCTTTTCTTTCTTTCAAGACAAGCTTCCAGTCCAGGGGCTGCAACCTTCCCCCTTCTGGCATTCCACACAACTTCATAAGCTTTTTACATTGCTTAATATGACTCTTCCCTTCACGAGTCGCTACTAATGTGCATGAGTCTAACTTGCCATCTGAATTTGGCTTAGTGCCTATACGGCAGAACTGCATTAATTTCTCCATCTTTCTATAGATATACAGTATATATATATCTATCTATCTATCAAGATAACAAACACCAAACAAACAATAAGACGGGGGAGATGACTCAAACCTGAGATTCTAAAGGGAACTGAGTCTGCAGTACTCAGTTCCTATTGCTTCTTGTCACGTGGTCCCTGTCTGACTTCCGTGCTCCGTACTTTACAAACCAATTATTCCCTACTTTGTCAAATTGCTCCCTAACTTACCGGTCCCCGTGCAGAGTCAACTCACTCGATGTCACGGGGCAAAAAAAAGAAAAACTATAAATTTAATTGGCTCGAACTGAGCCAATTCGCTCCAAGTTTCAATGAGCCGCTACACAATTTATTATGCCCGAACTGAGCCAATTCGCTCCAAGCTTTACCGGGCCCCCCCTAGGCCGAGTCAATTCACTCCAGGTCCTAGTCTCTCTTATATAGAACTGAAAATCTTATCACAGGCGACAACCGTATACCACAGACAAAAATTATTATTTTTTTTTATTATTTTTTTTTTTACTTGCTTGCTTTCCTTTTCTAAAAACAAACCTGTTTTTCCCGTCCTACCACATGCTTTTCCTTCTATAAACACTTGCTTAACTTTCCTAGAAACCTGTTTTTCCTGCTCCAAACACAATGCTTCTCTTTAACTACTAGTCATCTCCCCTCTTCACAACATGTAACAGGCAGTAGGCAACTAAAACGTGACGGTTCTTGCAATTAAATGACCAGCAGCGGAGAGACCCTTCTGCCGTGTTACAGATACCAAGGAAACCGGACACGGTCAGGCAATCTGCACAGGATACCCCGAAAGACACAGGTAAAGACTACAGATTATAAAAAAATCAGCAGACTTACCGTGTTCTGTTAAAGAGGTGATCAGTCTCCAGATTTGGGGTACTCAGAGCATCCAGCCGTTCCACCTGCCGGTTTTACAGGGTTCAGGGCTCTCCTCTGCTGGCCCCAGGTTGGGCGGCCAAATATTAGGGTTGAACAATTAATATAAATGTTCAATTCTCTAGTTGCCTACTCCTGGCCTAATGGATATTGATCATGTGCACTAAAGAAATACACCAGACACAGTCAGCTGTAACTCTCCTTGATCAATGTGTGGCTCAGCTCCAAGAAGAAATTTATTAGTCAAACACAATGTTATATATCTCCTGTAAGGGGGCTCGGTTAGCTCTAAAATGGGAGTGATCGGATGTATTCCATTGGTTAGTGGGTTGGGCATGAGCAAGTCCATGGGCGGATCCATGAGGTCATCAAGGTGGGTTGGTCCGTGAGGTCATCAGGGTGGGCGTCGCTGTGGGTGGATCCATGAGGTCATCAGGGTGGGCGTCATCTTGGATACCAGACCACACGGTCTGGTGAAACAGGAAATGGCGGCCATCTTCAGTGTCTTACTTTGTCTGAGGAAAACTTATGTAAGGTTAAACAATACATGTTATAGGTTGCTTCCCTCAATTACCTTATGTGTTGAGGTTAATTAAGTATTTGATCTTATGGCTTTCCTCAACATATATACAGGACAGGAGGAGTGATACTGTGCAGTGTATATATACAGGACAGGAGGAGTGGTAATGTGCAGTGTATATATACAGGACAGGAGGAGTGGTAATGTGCAGTGTATATACACAGGAGGAGTGGTACTGTGCAGTGTATATATACAGGAGGAGTGGTACTGTGCAGTGTATATATACAGGACAGGAGGAGTGGTACTGTGCAGTGTATATATACAGGACAGGAGGAGTGGTACTGTGCAGTGTATATATACAGGACAGGAGGAGTGGTACTGTGCAGTGTATATATGCAGGACAGGAGGAGTGGTACTAAATAACTCACAGACTTGTTGTTTTCATATATAATTCTTTTACATTTTCCTTTTTTTCTCTCCTTATGACGACTGTATACAAGATATTGTTTTATACGAATGTGTACATTGTTCTTTGGTTGTTGTTTAGTAAACAAATTTAACCCCTTAAGCCCCAAGGGTGGTTTGCACGTTAATGACCGGGCCAATTTTTACAATTCTGACCACTGTCCCTTTATCTATAAATATAATTGTCTAAGGGTTTTTCTGTCTGTCTGTCTGTCCTGGAAATCCCGCGTCTCTGATTGGTCGAGGCCGCCAGGCCTCGACCAATCAGCGACGGGCACAGTCTGCCGCGAATTCGCCTCGACCAATCAGCGACGGGCACAGTATCGACGTAGATGTCATAATGGTTGCCATGGCGACGATGATGTCATAAAGGTTGCTTCGACCAATCAGCGACGGGCACAGTCTGCTGCGAATTCTTGAATCATCATTGTCCATATACTACGGGGACATGCATATTCTAGAACTAGATTGTGGCCCGATTCTAATGCATCGGGTATTCTGGAATATGCATGTCCCCGTAGTATATGGACAATGATGATTCCATAATTCGCAGCAGACTGTGCCCATCGCTGATTGGTCGAGGCAACCTTTATGACATCATCGTCGCCATGGCAACCATTATGACATCTACGTCGATACTGTGCCCGTCGCTGATTGGTCGAGGCCTGGCGGCCTCGACCAATCAGAGACACGGGATTTCCAGGACAGACAGACAGACAGAAAGACAGACAGACAGACAGACAGATGGAAAAACCCTTAGACAATTATATATATAGATATATAGATACCCGATGCGTTAGAATCGGGCCACAATCTAGTGAGGTTATAACTCTGGAACGCTTCAACGGAACGGATTCTGACCATGTTTTCTCATGACATATTGTACTTCATGATGGTGGTAAAATTTATTTGATATAATTTGCGTTTATTTGTGAAAAAAATGGAAATTTGGCGAAAATTTTGAAAATTTTGCAATTTTCCAAATTTGAATTTTTATGCCCTTAAATCACAGAGATATGTCGCACAAAATAATTAATAAGTAACATTTTCCACATGTCTACTTTACATCAGCACAATTTTGGAACCAAATTTTTTTTTCTTAGGGAGTTAAAAGGGTTAAAAGTTGACCAGCAATTTCTCATTTTTACAACACCAATATTTTTTAGGGACCACATCACATTTGAAGTCATTTTGAGGGGTCTATATGATAGAAAATAACCAAGTGTGACACCTTTCTAAAAACTGCACCCCTCAAGGTGCTCAAAACCACATTCAAGAAGTTTATTAACCCTTCAGGTGTTTTACAGGAATTTTTGGAATGTTAAAAAAAAAAAAAATGAACATTTAACTTTTTTTCACAAAAAATTTACTTCAGCTCAATTTTGTTTTATTTTACCAAGGGTAACAGAAGAAAAGGGACATCAAAAGTTGTTGTACAATTTGTCCTAAGTACGCTGATACTCCATATGTGGGGGTAAACCACTGTTTAGGTGCATGACAGAGCTCGGAAGGGAAGGAGCGCGGTTTGACTTTTCAATGCAAAGTTGACTGGAATTGAGATGGGACGCTATGTTGCATTTGAAAGCCCCTGATGTGCCTGAACATTGAAACCCCCACAAGTGACACCATTTTGGAAAGTAGACCCCCTAAGTAACTTATCTAGATATGTGGTGAGCACTTTAACCCACCAAGTGCTTCACAGAAGTTTATAATGCAGAGCCGTAAAAACAAAAAAATCATATTTTTTCACAAATATGATCTTTTCACCCCCCATAATTTTTTATTTTCCCAAGGGTAAGAGAAGAAATTGGACCCCAAAAGTTGTTGTGCCATTTGTCCTGAGTAAGCCAATACCCCATATGTGGGGTAAACCACTGTTTGGGCGCATGGCAGAGCTCGGAAGGGAAGGAGCGCCATTAGACTTTTCAATGCATAATTGACTGGAAATGAGATGGGACACCATGTCACGTTTGGAGAGCCCCTGATGTGCCTAAACATTGCAACCCCCCACAAGTGACACCAGTTTGGAAAGTAGACCTTCTAAGGAACTTAAATTAAGCGTCAGAGAATTTCTTTTACATTTAAGGCCACTCAATCATAAGCTTACTAAAACAGGAGAAAAACGAGTCACATTAAGCCTGGATACAATCAAAATATCCTTTATTATAAGACTAGTATCAATTCCATTTTAAAAACAGATATACAGCACAGTGCATGAGTATAAGTAAATTCACTAGGTAGCTAAACAGTGATTACTATGGTGCAACCCTTAAACCGGGACACATAACAGGATATAGGTATTGAGAAAATAAGAAAATAATGTACAAGAGGATCCAATGCATACAAACAAAAGTAAAGGCCCACAATCAGCAGCACATGGCAGAGTAAAATGTCCTTGCACGGCTAAATTGCCACAGTACATACCGCCATCATGTGCCACATAACTACGCCCATGCTGCTTGTATAAACATAGATAGAAGTATTAGTTACCCATTTATAGTAGAATATCCTGAACTGGGTCCCGGTCCCGTATCCCGTGCCATGTGCTGCTGATTGTGGGCCTTTACTTTTGTTTGTATGCATTGGATCCTCTTGTACATTATTTTCTTATTTTCTCAATACCTATATCCTGTTATGTGTCCCGGTTTAAGGGTTGCACCATAGTAATCACTGTTTAGCTACCTAGTGAATTTACTTATACTCATGCACTGTGCTGTATATCTGTTTTTAAAATGGAATTGATACTAGTCTTATAATAAAGGATATTTTGATTGTATCCAGGCTTAATGTGACTCGTTTTTCTCCTGTTTTAGTAAGCTTCTAAGGAACTTATCTAGATGTGTTTTGACAGCTTTTTTTTCAGAAAAATTATTTTTTAGCCCCCAATTTTGTATTTTCCCAAGGGTAACAGGAGAAATTCGACCACAAAAGTTGTTATCCAATTTGTCCTGAGTACGCTGATACCCCATATGTGGGGGGGAACCACCGTTTGGGTGCATGGCAGAGCTCGGAAGGGAAGGAGAGCCATTTGGAATGCAGACTTAGATGGATTGGTCTGCAGGCGTCACGTTGCATTTGCAGAGCACCTTATGCACCTAAACAGTAGAAACCCCCCACAAGTGACACCATTTTGGAAACTAGACCCCCCAAGGAACTTATCTAGATGTGTTGTGAGAACTTTGAACCCCCAAGGGTTTTACTAAAGTTTGCAATGCAGAGTCGTGAAAATAAAAATTAATTTTCCATTACGTCCCTCAGGACAGCACAATGGAGGATGTCCTTCCTTTGACCTAAAGCGGGACAGGATCATAGAGAGGTTAAAAGGACCCTCCCACCTCCACCCTCCAGTGTTTTTCCTGTCCCTACAGGGGACGGTTGTATGAGAGGTTGCTCCTAGAGCGAAGATAGCCTGTGGATTCTCTCACCCCTGTCAAGTGGACCGTGGCCGACTCCTCTTTGAGAGGTTCCTCAGCCAACAGTCAGCCTGTGCAATGGGCTCAGGGGGATCGTGCGGCTGGTCCAATCCTTCCCCCTGTCAAGTAGCCCAGGGTGGAAACTCCCCGGTGGGGAGTCCCTCAGCCCCAGAGACCAGTCGAGCAGACGGGCTCCTGGGTAGAGCCGCTTCCTCCCGGTGGGGGGCTCTCGGCTCGGACGCCAACCGGCAAAACACCTCTATGTCCGAAAGTCGTGTGGTGGAGAAGGCCGTGGCGCTTACAGTGATGCCAGAGAGGAGCGCCGGCACATAGGTTTGGCGTGCGTTCCACGATGGAACACGGAAGGGGGCACAGGAGAAGAGTAATGGGGACGCCGCTTCCTTCCACGGTAGGCTTTCGGCGTTACCAGCTCCCCCTGTCTTCTAGCAGGTATGGAGCCAGCACAGGTGAGTGCATGGTTTAAATGTTGCATTGATGGCCTGGGCCTGTGGGCTGACTCTAGTCTCATGCCTTTGTGTCAAAGCTGTACCTGGAACCCATTTGCAGCTAGGCCTTGGACCTCTAGGCTATGGTAGGGCCATATGTCCAGGCTACATCTCATGACTGGACTTCAGTTAGTGCAGGTTTGTCTGCACAGAGCCTTATGATTGGGCTTCAGAGTGATTTTTTTTTTTTTTTTTAGAAGCATGCTTTCCATTTTTTGGTTCAATAAACAAGTGTTTCACTTTTCTTTGCAACTTAACTACTCCGTCCGTAGGAGGACACAAGGTGTTTATTCAGCACATTGTCTTCATGAAGTCTGCCCTCCAGCTGCGGCTCATTAATTAGCTCCTTCGGGTGGAGTCAGTCTGACAAATGAGAGGTACTGTTCAGAGTGGAGATTTATCTGGACCTCTGATAGATTGCTCTTTTGCTTAAAAGTGTAGGCCTGGTCTCTTGTTTGGCACCTTCAAGCATGGCCTAGTCTTTCTGTGCATCATATCAAGTGCCTCCGTGCATAATACTGCATCATACTGCTTTTATGCATCATATGGAGGGTCTCTGTGCATGATACTGAATCATAGTACATCTATGCAACATATTGAGTGCCTCTGGGTTATCATACGGCATCATATTGCTTTATAGTTCCTATATGCATCATAGCGCTTCATAGTTACTTCGTGTATCATATTGCATCATATTGCTTCATGGTTCCTTTATGCATCAGAGTGCTTCATATTGCCTTTCTGCATCATATATTGCATCTCTGTTCCTATATGCATCATAGTGCTCATATTGCCTTTGTGTATCATATTGCTTCATGGTTCCTATATGCATCATAACGCTTCATATTGCCTCTGTGCATTATATTACAGCATATTGCTTCATGGTTCCTATACGCATCATAGCGCTTCATATTGCCTCTGTGCATTATATTACAGCATATTGCTTCATGGTTCCTATACGCATCATAGCGCTTCATATTGCCTCTGGCATTAGATTACAGCATATTGCTTCATGGTTCCTATACGCATCATAGCACTGCATATTGCCTTTGTGCATTATATTACAGCATATTGCTTCATGGTTCCTATACGCATCATAGCACTGCATATTGCCTTTGTGCATTATATTACAGCATATTGCTTCATGGTTCCTATACGCATCATAGCGCTTCATATTACCTTTGAGCATTATATTACAGCATATTGCTTCATGATTCCTATACGCATCATAGCTCTTCATATTGCCTTTGTGCATTAGGTTACAGCATATTTCTTCATGGTTCCTATACGCATCATAGCGCTTCATATTGCCTTTGTGCATTAGATTACAGCATATTGCTTCATGGTTCCTATATGCATCATAGCGCTTCATAGTGACTTTGTGCATTATATTACAGCATATTGCTTCATTGTTCCTATATGCACCATTGTGCTTTATAGTTACTTCATGCATCATATTGCTTCATAGTTCCTATATGCATTATAGTGCTTTGTTCCTATATGCACCATAGCGCTTCATAGTTACTTCATGCATCATATTGCTTCATTATTCCTATATGCATCATATTGCTTCATTGTTCTGTGTATGCATCATAGTGCTTCAGATTGCCTTTGTGCATCATATTTCTTCATAGTTTCTATATGCATTATAGCGCTTCATAGTGACTTTGCATCATATTGCATCGTATTGAATCAGATTACTTAATAGTGCCTTTGGACATCATATTGCATTATATTGCTTCATAGTTCCTATATGCATCATTTTGCATCATAGGGTTTTGGTGCCCTGTGCCTCAGGGGGTATCATTAGTGTGTCAGGCTTGGTGCTTTCTTCGCATCTGGCGGTGAACCACTGTGTTAGACCTTCTGTCTTGTGCCTTGTGTGGCTGCACATTGTATCATCGGCCTACCACTTCACATTTTGTCTTGAGCCGCAACTCTGGATATGGAGTCCTTGTGTTTTTGGGCCCAGATCCAGCTTCTGTTACTTCATTCTTTACAACAGGGCTTAGTCAAGCAAACAGATATGCTTGAATTGTCTTAGTAGAATTTGCATTTCTTCTGTTTGGAACAGATCTGTCAGGTAGGTTCTACCTTGAGTGCTAAAGGCAAGTCTATTACATAATTAGCTTTAAAAGATGACATGTCATTTTGGTACATCCTATAATCCTATAAAAGGACATACTACTGTCCTGGGAATGGGAAAAATCCCACGAGTTGAAAGGAAGGATTCCTTCCTCCTTGGAATGATTTGCCCTAAAATATTAGGACCATCTACAATTTGCATAGTTTTGGGCACTCCCTCAAAACACATTTGTTCAGAGCGGCCTATCACGTTCCCTAATCAGTCATTTTGTGTTTGTGTGTGTGTGTTAAGCCCATTCACTATCTCCATCTATCCCCCACCCCCTAAAGATGGCTGTGCCATCATTGTTATACAACATTGTTAATACTTGTACATTGTATCTTCCCCGCCTCATTGTAGATTGAACTCTCACGAGCAGGGTCGTCTTATTTTGCTTTATTATATGGTGGTTACTTATGACTGTTGCGTTTGAAACTGTCAAGCTGTAAAGCGCTGCGGAATATGTTGACTTTATATAAAGTTTATTGTTGTTGTTATTATTGATCCTTCCCAAACTCTACATTCGGCAATCAGACAGATTCTTGTCCCATAAGTCTGTTGCGTTATGTTTACCAGGGACATCAGCACTGCCTTCTGTACCTTGTGGTGAAGTAGCAGCACTGTGTCGTGTGGCAGAGGATCCCATACTCGCGGCTCTTACAGCAGTCACGGCTCCTAAGATAAATTAAACTGGATCCAGGGCTCTTACTGTTAAGACCCCATAGTCTCACTGCCTCACAGTAGATAATCTCCCTCCGTAATGGGGAAGAGACCTACTTTTTCTGTAGCCATGGAATATGGTTACTCCCACAATGGCAGTCTGGGTGTATAAAGATCCCTGAGAAGATTGCCTCTTGGATATGTATGTGCGTATATGCATATATGGACAAATAGTCGACATACTTATAATGTCTGGACTAATGACTCGTATAAATGCAGTTTCGAATAATTTCAAGTGTCGGAAGATTTTTAATAGCACCACCACATTTATTGATTGAGTCCGGACTTCCTGTGTCTAACATCAAGGAAAACAGGAGTGATGATCCACGTTTCTCTTTCAGCGCTTCTAATAGAAGCCCAGCATTGGTAATGGCAGGAGATATTACCTGCCGGATGGTGTATCCCTTAGTTTCAATAATATCCAACCCTTACTTGGGATTAGACATCTAAGGATTTAGAATAGACGTGATCTCCTGGATGAGTAATGTGTGTACATCCCAATGCTGTGCCATTATCCATGTACTAACTGTTATTGGTTTGATCTTTCCCAGTCCAGGGCCTCTGTCCTGCAGGTCTCCTTGTAGTACGGTAAGTTGGTCGGTTACCAAGACTTAACCTGAGCCCAGAAGGTCCGATGAAGGAACAGTCCTGTTATAAGCACATCCAGTTTATTATTGGTCGGTACAGTCCTCATTGTATGGTGGCTGTGACTTTCACCATATTTTGCTGGGCAGTAAGGTTCTCTATCCCTATTCTGGGGCGGTGATGTCTATAAGTATCTATCACAATAAATAACTTGCTGTGGTTCATTATTGGTATTGGAGTACAATGGGTGAATTTCCCTCTCTGTTTCTGATGCTTATTTCGTTTACCACATTCATACTGAAATTGGCCATTATAGATGTATATCAGACACTCACTACGGTGATTTTCTTTGCGGATCTCTTTAGATATCTATGGTTTTTCTGATCTTTCATATCATTTATTCATCTAGTCTGGTTTTAGCCTGGGACTTTGATTCCTGGGCTTCTGTACCCACCCTGGGAGAGTTTCTTTGGTATTCTCCATTGTGCTGTCCTGAGGGACGTAATGGAAAAAGGGAATTAGACCTACCGGTAATTCGGTTTCCAGGTAGTCCCTCAGGACAGCACCCTTAGTTCCCTCCCTTATGTTTCTCTTTTTAGGCTTGTACGGGATTAATCTACCGGCAGATCGTTCGTCCTTTGAGTCACCATGGCTCAAAATTAAGATGAAGCCGTTAAATGGATTATAACACACGTGTTTGTAAGGGCATGTTTAGACCATTTATTTCCATCCTTCTGTGGTACTTTGAAAAAACACTGGAGGGTGGAGGTGGGAGGGTCCTTTTAACCTCTCTATGATCCTGTCCCGCTATAGGTCAAAGGAACGACATCCTCCATTGTGCTGTCCTGAGGGACTACCTGGAAACCGAATTACCGGTAGGTCTAATTCCCTTTTTTTTCCAGCAAAAATGTTTTTTTACTCGGACTCCCATGACAGCACGACGAGAGAGGGGATCCGCCCATTAGGAACAGGAAACCTACAGATACAAAAGGGCGGCACCTCTCCCCTGCATCAGTTGGTTTCCTGTTCCTAAAGGGACGGGTGCCTACAGATGAACTAACGGAGCCCAGGCCGGTCGGACCGAATCTGGTAGCGGGGGGGTCTCCTACCTCGGCCGGTGCGGAGAACCCTGGAGACGCCACGGTGGTCCTGGCTGGACTGCACGCGGTGGCGTTCGCAGCAGGGAGCGGAGTCCGGAGGATTTCCTGCCTCCATCAGCGTCAGCGCCGGTAAGTATACCCATTGGTGGTGCAGCGGTGCGGTGAATGTGGGGTGCCGGCGTCAGGGCTGTCTGGGTGAACTCCTGGAGCGCTGCGGTCCGTCCCCGGCGTCCTGCACCGCTCTCAGCGTGTGCTGGAGCGTTTCCGGGTGCGGTGACGTGAGGGGGCGGAGTTAGCAGCCGCTTCCGGGTCGCCGGGTGTCTGCGCATGCGCAGTCGATCCAAGATGGCGGCGTCCATAGCATCCTGATGCCGGTTTTCTCCCACATGGTTTCCTGCCTCCCTGCGGTATCCTGAGCCAATGGGGCAGCGTCTGACCTATCTGCTGACCGGATCCAAGGGGGATTTAAGCAGGTGACAACTACAGAGCCCTGCTTTTGGTCGCAAATCATCATGGAGAGTGGTGGTGAGCAGCAGCAGCAGCAGCAGCTGGATGAGGTGCGTCAGAAGCCCAAGGACAGAAGCGACCAGTCCAGTCGAAGAAGCTCGTCCGCAAAAGGATCCAGAGCTTCGGCTAGGAAAGAACCCCCTCGTATTCCGGTACTTACTTTGGCGCACGGGTAAGTGATCTACGTGAAAGTTCACTCTGTGACGCAGGCCCCCTATACTTTATCATTCTAGGGGAAGAAAAGCACGGACAAGTCGAAGCATAAGGAATGTGCCCTCTGTGGGGTCCCCTTACCTGATTCTTGTCCCAAAAAATGATGTGCCCCCTGTATACAACAGACGGTGAGGTCTACAGGAGTGGTTGGGTGGAAGTGACATTAGGTCAGATAGTAGTTATCACCTATATTGTCCTCCCCTAGGTAGCGGAAGAATCTGTGAGTGCGGCTAACCTGAAAGAAATTATCCGTTTGGAAGTAAGGGAATCCCTACGGTCCCTGTCCCAAGCGGGAGGTTCAAAACATAGGACCCCCCTGGACTCTAATTCTTCGGAGGAAGAAAGAGAAGAGGGTGCCTATCACTCAAGTCCTTCCTCCTCTTCATCAGATGAGGAGTCTGGACGATTCTGCCTACCCCTGGATAGAATTGACAAAGTCGTCAAGTCTGTTAGAGGCACAATGGGGATAGAAGAGCCCAAACCGCAGCCCTCAAAGCAGGATATGATGTTCAGCGGATTGGATCGTAAAAAACATAGATCTTTCCCGGTGAACGAAAAAATCCAAGACCTGATTCTCCGAGAATGGAAGAAACCCGAGAAAAAGGGTTCCTTACCGCCAGCGTTGAAACGCAGGTACCCTTTCGATGATCCGGTTGTGGAAACATGGGATAAAGCCCCTAAGCTGGATGCGGCGGTGGCAAAAGCGTCAAAGAAAGCCTCTTTGCCATTTGAGGATATGGGGACCCTCAAGGACCCCCTTGACAGAAAGGCAGATACTTTCCTTAAAGGAACCTGGGAGACGGCGGCAGGATCTCTAAGACCAGCAGTTGCCGCGACATGTACAGCCAGGTCTTTAATGGTCTGGCTGGATCAGTTAGAATCCCAGCTCAAGGACGGCGCTTCCAGAGATTCCATTCTGAAGGCTTTACCAACAATGCAGAATGCTGCGGCCTTTCTGTCAGACGCATCTGTGGACTCAGTCAGGATGGCGGCTAGAGCAGCAGGACTCTCCAACGCGGCTCGTAGAGCTTTATGGTTGAAGTGCTGGTCTGGCGACATTCAATCCAGAACTAAGCTCTGCGCCATTCCGTGTAAAGGAGAATATCTCTTTGGACCAACTCTGGATGAGTTGCTGGAGAAAGCGGGGGATGATAAGAAGAAATTTCCTAATCTGTCTTCAGCATCCTACCGCAGGCCCTTCATTAAGAGGAGATTTGGTCGCGGGAAGAAACGCGGATCCTCACCCTCTAGAGAGAGTTTTAGATGGGAGGACAGACGCGGAAGAGGTACGGGCTATATGTTTCGCCGTTCCTTGAAAGAACAGAAGAAACCGGACCAATGACTAGCGATCCCTGTGGGGGGTAGACTGTCAGCATTCTCCTCAGCTTGGTTTGACATTACGAACAGTAAATGGGTCCGAGGCATCATAGCGAAAGGTCTAAGACTTGACTTTGATCACTGGCCTCGAGATAAATTTAAATTAACCCCTTTACGTTCCTCCCCCCTTGAGCAAGCAGCCTTGGAAGCAGAGGTCACAAACTTATGCTTCAAGAATGTTTTGGTTGAAATCCCAGTATCAGAAAGAGGGAGGGGATTTTACTCTCCTCTCTTTCTGATCAAGAAGCCGGACGGATCATTTAGAACGATCATAAATCTTAAAGGCCTTAATAATTTTCTGACCAATGAATCGTTCAAAATGGAATCAATTGGTTCAGCAATAAAGATGTTGTTTAAAAACTGCTTCATGGTAGTTGTAGATCTAAAGGACGCGTACTATCATGTCCCAATACATGAAGACTTCCAGAGATTCCTGAGGGTAGCTGTGTCAATGGGGGGACAAATTCGTCATTTCCAGTTTAGAGCTCTTCCCTTTGGCTTATCAGCGGCTCCTAGGGTGTTTACCAAGTTAGTGGCCGAAGTCATGGCGCACTTACGAGAGTCTGACATCTTAATTGTCCCCTATTTGGATGATTTCCTTATAGTTGGGAATTCAGCAGACCATTGCCTCTCTCAGCTACAGACAACCACAACCAAACTTGAGCATCTGGGGTGGATTGTGAATTATGAAAAATCCCGATTACAGCCCCAGAAAATACAGAGATTCTTAGGACTGTTGTTAAATTCAGAGACCCAACAGTGTTGTCTTCCGCCCGACAAGTTATTACAAATCCAACAACAGGTGTCTAGAGCAACTGATAATCCATCCATGACACTTAGACAGGCTATGTCACTGTTAGGATCTCTAACCTCGTGCATTCCCGCTGTCCGGTGGGCCCAATTTCACACAAGACCTTTACAATCCGAGGTACTGGTTAATGACAGAATCTTACAAGGGTCCTTGCAAAGTCAGATTACTTTGGGTCCAGAAGCACTGACATCTCTTAGATGGTGGCTAATCAATGACAATTTATCGGCAGGAGTTCCCTGGGTGACACAGGTGACACGTATTGTAACGACAGACGCTAGCCCTTCAGGTTGGGGAGCCCACATGGACGACATGATAGTTCAGGGTCTATGGGACCCCCTAACATCAGCCTCCTCCAACCAAAAAGAATTAATGGCGGTTGAACTTTCAGTTAAAAAATTACTCTCATATCTGCAGGGTCACCACGTCAAGATCCTCTCGGACAACCAGGTGGCAGTCGCGTACACAAATCACCAGGGTGGAACTCATTCCGAATCACTGATGAGGGTGACAGATCGTCTATTCCAGACTGCGGAAGACCATTTTCTATCTTTAACCGCACTGCACATAAGAGGAAAAGAAAATGTAAAAGCGGACTTTCTAAGCCGCAACACCCTGAGACAAGGGGAGTAGTCTCTAAACGGTCTTGTGTTCGACCAGATTGTCCACAAATGGGGACATCCAGAGGTGGATTTATTTGCCACCAGGGACAATCGAAAGTGTCATTAATCCCAATGGCTAGGGATAGCAAGGGACAAGCAAAGTAATACAAAATATCGGACGAGCTCTAGGGTGATGGAACCTGGGCTGACCGCTGCCCTACGCCTGACAAACGCAACTAGAGATAGCCAGGGAGCGTGCCTACGTTGGTTCTAGACGCCACGCACCAGCCTAAGAGCTAACTAGTACTGCAGAGAAAATAAAGACCTCACTTGCCTCCAGAGGAATGAACCCCAAAAGGTATAGTTGCCCCCCACATGTATTGACGGTGAAATGAGAGGAAGGCACACACATAGAGATGATATATATAGGTTCAGCAAATTGAGGCCCGCTCTAAACTAGAAAGCAGAACGATACAAAAGGGGTCTGAGCGGTCAGCAAAAAACCCTAATCAAAAACCATCCTGAGATTACAAGAACCCATGTGCCAACTCATGGCACATGGGGAGAACCTCAGTCCACTAGAGCTACCAGCTAGCATAGAGACATAATAAGCAAGCTGGACAAAAAAACCAACAACTGAAAATCAGCACTTAGCTTATCCTGAAAGATCTGGGAGCAGGTAGGCAGGAACCAAACAGAGCACATCTGAATACATTGATAGCCGGCAAGGGAATGACAGAAAGGCCAGGTAAAATAGGAACCACCCAGCCTCTGATGGACAGGTGGAAACCAAAGGCCGCAACCCACCAAAGTCACCCAGTACCAGCAGTAACCACCAGAGGGAGCCCACAAACAGAATCCACAACAGTACCCCCCCCTTGAGGAGGGGTCACCGAACCCTCACGAGAACCCCCAGGGCGATCAGGGTGAGCTCTATGGAAGGCGCGGACCAAATCAGTCGCATGAACATCGGAGGCGACCACCCAGGAATTATCCTCCTGACCATAACCCTTCCACTTAACCAAATACTGGAGTTTGCGTCTGGAAACACGAGAATCCAAGATCTTCTCAACAACATACTCCAATTCTCCCTCCACCAGCACCGGAGCAGGAGGCTCAACCGAAGGAACAACGGGCACCTCATACCTCCGCAACAACGACCGATGGAACACATTATGAATAGCGAACGATGCTGGGAGATCCAAACGAAAAGATACAGGGTTAAGAATCTCCGAGATCCTATAAGGACCGATGAACCGAGGCTTGAACTTAGGAGAAGAGACCTTCATAGGGACAAAACGAGAAGACAACCACACCAAATCCCCAACAAGAAGTCGGGGACCCACGCGGCGACGGCGATTAGCAAACTGCTGAGTCTTCTCCTGAGATAACTTCAAATTGTCCACCACCTGATTCCAAATCTGATGTAGCCTGTCCACCACCACGTCCACTCCAGGACAATCCGAAGACTCCACCTGACCAGAGGAAAAACGAGGATGAAACCCCGAATTACAAAAAAAAGGAGAGACCAACGTGGCAGAACTAGCCCGATTATTAAGAGCAAATTCGGCCAGTGGCAAAAAAGCAACCCAGTCATCTTGATCAGCAGAAACAAAACACCTCAAATAAGTTTCCAAGGTCTGATTAGTTCGCTCCATCTGGCCATTCGTCTGAGGATGGAATGCAGACGAGAAAGACAAATCAATGCCCATCTTGGCACAAAACGTCCGCCAAAATCTAGACACAAACTGGGATCCCCTGTCAGAAACGATATTCTCCGGAATCCCATGCAAACGAACCACGTTCTGAAAAAATAAAGGGACCAACTCAGAGGAGGAAGGCAACTTAGGCAAGGGCACCAAATGAACCATCTTAGAAAAGCGGTCACACACAACCCAGATAACGGACATTTTCTGTGAAACCGGGAGATCAGAAATAAAATCCATGGAAATGTGCGTCCAAGGCCTCTTTGGGATGGGCAAGGATAACAACAACCCACTGGCCCGAGAACAGCAAGGCTTAGCTCGAGCACACACTTCACAAGACTGCACAAAGGTACGCACATCCCTAGACAAGGAAGGCCACCAAAAAGACCTGGCCACCAAGTCTCTAGTACCAAATATTCCAGGATGACAAGCCAACACAGAAGAATGGACCTCGGAGATGACTCTACTGGTCCAATCATCCGGAACAAACAGTCTTTCTGGCGGACAACGATCCGGTTTATCCACCTGAAACTCCTGCAATGCACGTCGCAAGTCTGGGGATACGGCGGACAATATTACCCCATCCCTAAGGATACCAGTAGGCCCAGAGTCTCCAGGAGAGTCAGGCACAAAACTCCTGGAAAGAGCATCTGCCTTCACATTCTTAGAACCTGGCAGGTATGAAACCACGAAATTGAAACGATAAAAAAACAACGACCAACGAGCCTGTCTAGGATTCAAACGCCTGGCAGACTCAAGGTAAATGAGATTCTTGTGATCAGTCAAGACCACCACACGATGTTTAGCACCCTCAAGCCAATGACGCCACTCCTCAAATGCCCACTTCATGGCCAAAAGCTCCCGATTACCCACATCATAATTGCGCTCGGCGGGCGAGAATTTTCTAGAGAAGAATGCACATGGCTTCATCACCGAGCCATTAGAACTTCTCTGTGACAAAACCGCCCCCGCTCCAATCTCGGCAGCATCAACCTCAACCTGAAAAGGAAGTGAAACATCTGGTTGACACAACACAGGAGCAGAAGAAAACCGGCGCTTAAGTTCCCGAAAGGCCTCCACGGCCGCAGGAGACCAATCAGCAACATCAGCACCCTTTTTAGTCCAATCAGTCAAAGGTTTAACAATACTGGAAAAATTAGCAATGAACCGACGATAAAAATTAGCAAACCCCAAGAACTTCTGAAGGCTCTTAACAGATGTAGGTTGTGTCCAGTCACAAATCGCCTGAACCTTGACGGGATCCATCTCAATAGTAGAAGGAGAAAAAATGTACCCCAAAAAAGAAATCTTCTGGACTCCGAAGAGACACTTTGAGCCCTTCACAAACAGAGAATTGGCCCGCAGAACCTGAAACACCTTCCTGACCTGTAAAACATGAGACTCCCAGTCATCAGAAAACACCAAAATATCATCCAAATACACAATCATAAACTTATCCAGATATTCACGGAAAATATTGTGCATAAAGGACTGAAAGACTGACGGAGCATTGGAGAGTCCAAAAGGCATTACCAAATACTCAAAATGGCCCTCAGGCGTATTAAATGCGGTTTTCCACTCGTCACCCTGTTTTATCCGCACCAGATTATACGCACCGCGAAGATCTATCTTAGTGAACCACCTAGCCCCCTTAATGCGAGCAAACAAATCAGTCAATAATGGCAGTGGATACTGATATTTGACTGTAATCTTATTCAGAAGGCGATAATCTATACAAGGCCTCAGGGAACCATCTTTTTTGGCCACGAAAAAAAAAAACCTGCTCCCAGAGGGGACGAAGATGGACGAATATGTCCCTTTTCCAAGGACTCCTTAATATAATTCCGCATAGCAGTATGCTCTGGCAGTGACAGATTAAATAAACGACCCTTAGGGAACTTACTGCCAGGAATCAATTCTATAGCACAGTCACACTCTCTATGAGGAGGGAGCGAATTGAGCTTAGGCTCCTCAAAAACATCCCTATAGTCAGACAAAAACGCAGGGATCTCAGAAGGAGTAGATGAAGCGATTGAAATCGGAGGTGCATCATCATGAACCCCCTGACATCCCCAGCTTAACACAGACATTGTTTTCCAGTCCAGGACAGGATTATGAGTTTGTAACCATGGCAGACCAAGCACTAGTACATCATGTAAATTATACAGTACAAGGAAGCGAATCACCTCCTGATGAACGGGAGTCATGCGCATGGTCACTTGTGTCCAATACTGCGGCTTATTCATAGCCAATGGTGTAGAGTCAATTCCCTTCAGAGGGATAGGAACTTCCAGAGGCTCCAGACTAAAACTGTAGCGTTTAGCAAATGACCAATCCATAAGACTCAGGGCAGCGCCTGAATCCACATAGGCATCGACGGAAATGGAAGACAGTGAAAAAATCAGAGTCACAGACAAAATGAACTTAGGCTGCAGAGTACCAATGGCAAAAGATTTATCAACCCTTTTTGTGCGTTTAGAGCATGCTGATATAACATGAGCTGAATCACCACAATAAAAACACAATCCATTTTTCCGCCTATAATTTTGCCGTTCACTTCTGGACTGAATTCTATCACATTGCATAGTCTCAGGTGCCTGTTCAGAAGACACCGCCAAGTGGTGCACGGGTTTGCGCTCCCGTAAACGCCGATCAATCTGAATGGCCATAGCCATCGACTCATTCAGACCTGTAGGCGTAGGGAACCCCACCATAATATCCTTAATGGCCTCGGAAAGACCATTTCTGAAGTTTGCAGCCAGGGCGCACTCATTCCACTGAGTAAGCACCGACCATTTCCGAAATTTTTGACAATATATTTCCGCTTCATCATGCCCCTGAGAGAGGGCTAATAAAGCCTTTTCAGCCTGAATCTCCAGGTTGGGTTCCTCATAGAGCAATCCCAATGCCAGAAAAAACGCATCCACATTGAGCAATGCAGGATCCCCTGGTGCCAATGCAAATGCCCAATTCTGAGGGTCGCCCCGCAGGAAAGATATTACAATCTTAACCTGTTGAGCAGGGTCTCCAGAGGAGCGAGATTTTAAAGAAAGAAACAATTTACAATTGTTCCTGAAATTCAGGAAGGTAGATCTATCTCCAGAAAAGAACTCTGGAATAGGAATTCTAGGTTCAGACATGGAAGTGTGAACAACAAAATCCTGTATGTTTTGAACTTTTGCCGCGAGATTACTCAGGCTGGAAGCCAAACTCTGGACATCCATGTTAAACAGCTAATATTAGAGCCATTCAAGGGTTAAGAGGAGGTAAGAAGCAGCTAGACAGCAATTAAGGGCTAGGCAGCAAAACTCTGAAGGAAAAAAAAAAAAAAAAAAAAATTTCCCTTAAACATTTCTTTTTCTCCTGCTTCAGCCCAAACAATTAACACTTTGTGGCCCGGCTATACTGTCATGAATCCCAATGGCTAGGGATAGCAAGGGACAAGCAAAGTAATACAAAATATCGGACGAGCTCTAGGGTGATGGAACCTGGGCTGACCGCTGCCCTACGCCTGACAAACGCAACTAGAGATAGCCAGGGAGCGTGCCTACGTTGGTTCTAGACGCCACGCACCAGCCTAAGAGCTAACTAGTACTGCAGAGAAAATAAAGACCTCACTTGCCTCCAGAGGAATGAACCCCAAAAGGTATAGTTGCCCCCCACATGTATTGACGGTGAAATGAGAGGAAGGCACACACATAGAGATGATATATATAGGTTCAGCAAATTGAGGCCCGCTCTAAACTAGAAAGCAGAACGATACAAAAGGGGTCTGAGCGGTCAGCAAAAAACCCTAATCAAAAACCATCCTGAGATTACAAGAACCCATGTGCCAACTCATGGCACATGGGGAGAACCTCAGTCCACTAGAGCTACCAGCTAGCATAGAGACATAATAAGCAAGCTGGACAAAAAAACCAACAACTGAAAATCAGCACTTAGCTTATCCTGAAAGATCTGGGAGCAGGTAGGCAGGAACCAAACAGAGCACATCTGAATACATTGATAGCCGGCAAGGGAATGACAGAAAGGCCAGGTAAAATAGGAACCACCCAGCCTCTGATGGACAGGTGGAAACCAAAGGCCGCAACCCACCAAAGTCACCCAGTACCAGCAGTAACCACCAGAGGGAGCCCACAAACAGAATCCACAACACGAAAGACAGTAAAATTCTGTTCCCTAAATCCCAGGGAGAATCCTCTAGCGGTAGACGCCTTTCTGATCAGTTGGAACTTTCGGCTGGCTTATGCGTTCCCCCCGCTGGCCTTGATACCTCTGGTAATCAGGAAGATAAGAGAGGATCGGGCAAGAGTTATTTTGATTGCCCCATTTTGGCCCAGAAGGGCCTGGTTCACCTGGCTCAGGATCATGTCAGTAGAGGACCCCTGGGTGCTTCCGGACATTCCAGATTTACTCTACCAGGGTCCAATCAGCCATCCTCAAGTAAAGAATCTCCATTTAACGGCATGGAGTTTGAGAGGGCGTTACTGAAGGACAAAGGGTTCTCCCCAAATTTGATTGAAACCCTTATGAAAAGTAGAAAGCAGATTACAACAGCAATCTATGCTAGAACCTGGCGGAAATTCCTAGCCTCTTCTGACTTTAATTTAGAAGAGGGAATTCCTATAAAACAGATCTTAGAATTCCTGCAAAGGGGCTTAGAGCTAGATCTATCCACTAGTACCCTAAAGGTACAAGTCTCGTCCCTAGGGGCCTTGTTTTCCTGTAACATCGCCAATAATTATTGGATCTTAAGGTTCATTAAAGCTTCTAGTAGGGCTAGACCCATACATAAGGATAGATCTATGCCTTGGGATCTTAATCTAGTCCTGTCAGCATTGACTAGAGAGCCGTTTGAACCATTACAATCAGCTTCAATCAAGGCCCTATCCCTTAAAACAGCATTTCTGGTAGCGATAACATCTGCCCGTAGGGTAGGGGACATACAAGCTCTCTCCAGAATTTCCCCTTACACAGAGTTTCTGCCAGATAGGGTAGTCCTCAGACCGGACCCAGCCTATTTACCAAAAGTGTCATCACGGTTTCACAGGTCACAGGAGATAGTTTTACCATCTTTCCTTCCCAATCCCTCCAACCCTAAAGAAGAGCTACTCCATACACTAGACGTTAGGAGATGCCTGTTAGAATACATCTCTGTTACTGATACATGGAAGAAAGATAATGCGTTATTTTTATCTTTCCAAAACCCTAGAAAGGGACTCGGGGTATCAAAGTACACACTAGCGAAGTGGATTAGGGAGGCTATCTCTTTGGCTTATACTGCAGGTGGGGGTCCGACTCCGCAGAATCTGAGGGCGCATTCCACCAGAGCCATGGCTACATCCTGGGCGGAAAGATCTGGAGTATCAATCGACCAGATATGTAAGGCGGCCACATGGTCATCCCCGTCCACCTTCTTTAAACACTATAGGTTGGATTTAGGGGCCTCCTCTGATCTCACCTTCGGGTTAAGGGTGCTGCAAGCTATAGTCCCTCCCTAAGGTAGTGTTACATCTCTGTAAATCTCTCGTCGTGCTGTCATGGGAGTCCGAGTAAAGCATTAAGCTACTTACGGGTAGCGGCATTTCTCGGAGGCCCATGACAGCACCCTTAGTTCCCTCCCTATTCACGTGGGGGTTGCACCTCCTATAATGTATATATCTCACGTATAATACCCAGTTCCAATATATGGGCTATAATATTGTATATAAACTGTATATAATGTATATTTTTGTGTGCCACTAACCGCGGTAGTCCTCTCAAGGCTCTGGAATACAACTGATGCAGGGGAGAGGTGCCGCCCTTTTGTATCTGTAGGTTTCCTGTTCCTAATGGGCGGATCCCCTCTCTCGTCGTGCTGTCATGGGCCTCCGAGAAATGCCGCTACCCGTAAGTAGCTTAATGCTTTTAGCCCCCCAAATTTTTATTTTCCCAAGGGTAACAAGAGAAATTGGACCCCAGTAGTTATTGTCCAATTTGTCCTGAGTATGCTGATACCCCATATGTTGGGGTAAACCCCTGTTTTGGCGCACGGGAGAGCTCGGAAGGGAAGGAGCACTGTTTTACTTTTTAAACGCAGAATTGGCTGGAATTGAGATTGGATGCCATGCTGCACTTGGAGAGCCCTGATGTGCCTAAACAGTCCCCAATTCTAACTGAAACCCTATCCAAACACACCCCTAACCCTAATCCCAACCATAACCCTAACCACACCCTTAACCCTGACACACCCCTAACCCTAATCCCAACCGTAAATGTAATCCAAACCCTAACCCTAACTTTAGCTCCAACCCTAACTTTAGCCCCAACCCTAACTCTAACTTTAGCCCCAACCCTAACTGTAGCCCTAACCGTAACTTTAGCCCCAACCCTAACCCTAGCCCTAACCCTAGCCCTAACCCTAGCCCTAGTCCTAACCCTAACCCTAGCCCTAACCCTAGCCCTAACCCTAGCCCTAGCCCTAGTCCTAACCCTAACTCTAGCCCTAACCCTAGCCCTAGTCCTAACCCTAACTCTAGCCCTAACCCTAGCCCTAACCCTAACCCTAGCCCTAACCCTAGCCCTAACCCTAACCCTAACCCAAGCCCTAATGGGAAAATGGAAATAAATACATTTTTTTAATTTTTTTATTTTTCCCTAACTAGGGGGGTTTGATTTACATTTATAGCGGGGGTTTTTAGCAGATTTTTATGATTGACAGCTGTCACACACTAAAAGACGCTTTTTATTGCAAAAAATATTTTTTGCGCTACCACATTTTGAGACTTATAATTTTTCTATATTTTGGTCCACAGAGTCATGTGAGGGCTTGTTTTTTGCGGGACGAGTTGACATTTTTATTGGTACCATTTTTGGGCATGTGACATTTTTTGATCGCTTTTTATTCCAATTTTTGTGAGGCAGAATTACCAAAAACCAGCTATTTATGAATCTCTTTTGAGGGGGGGGGGCGTTTATATCGTTCCACGTTTGGTAAAATTGATAAAGCAGTTTTATTCTTCGGGTCAGTACGATTACAGCGATACCTCATTTACATAATTTTTTTATGTTTTGGCGCTTTTATACGATAAAAACTATTTTATAGAAAAAATAATTATTTTTGCATCGCTTTATTCTGAGGGCTATAACTTTTTTATTTTTTTGCTGATGATGCTGTATGGTGGCTCGTTTTTTGCGTGACAAGATGACGTTTTCAGTAGTACCACGGTTATTTATATCTGTCTTTTTGATCGCATGTTATTCCACTTTTTGTTCGGCGGTATGATAATAAAGAGTTTTTTACCTCATATTTTTTTTTTTTTTTTTTTTTAACGGTGTTTACTGAAGGGGTTAACTATTGTGAGAGTTTTATAGGTCGGGTCGTTACGGACGCGGCGATACTAAATATGTGTAGTTTTATTGTTTTTTTTTTATTTAGATAAAGAAATGTATTTATGGGAACAATATTTTTTTTTTCTTTATTTAGGATTTTTTTTTTTTTTTACACATTTAAAAATTTTTTTTTGTAACTTTACTTTGTCCCACGGGGAACATCACTGTATAGTGACAAATCACTGATCTGACACTTTGCAGAGCACTGTGTCAGGTCAGCGATCTGACGTGCCCTGTTCCAGGCTTACCTGCGCCTGCTCTGAGCAGGCACTTGGTAAGCCACCTCCCTGCAGGACCCGGAAGTAGCCCTGCGGCCATTTTGGATCCGGGGCCTGCAGGGAGGAGACGCTCGGTACAAGGTGAGCACATTGCCTTGTACCGATCGTCTCAGGGAAGCACGCAGGGAGCCCCCTCCCTGCGCGATGCTTCCCTGTACCGCCGGAACTCTGCGATCATCTTTGATCGCAGTGTGCCGGGGATTATTGTGCCCGGAGCAGTCTGTGACTGCTCCTGGCACATAGTGCCGGAAGTCAGCTGTGATAGTCAGCTGACACCCGGCCGCGATCGGCCGCGCTCCCCCCGTGAGCGCGGCCGATCGCATATGACGTACTATCCCGTCATATGGGATTAAGAGGTTAAAAAAAAATAAATGTGTAAAACAGGGTGTTTTGTATTATTTCAAATAAGGAACTTTATTGTTTCTGTGTGTTTATTTACAAACTTACTATGGGATTAATAGACTCCTCTCCATTACTAACCTCTTGATGTCACCTGACAATAATGTCACGGGAAGCCTAGGTGGGCAAGAGCTAATAACCCGGGCCCCTGCAATTTCCCTCAGACTAGGGAAATCCTGACTGACCCTCTACCTAGAGTTTACACTGATGGTGTGCATGTCTAGGCCTCCACCCTCTCCCTGTCTCCTGTTTCAACCCTAGGCTGAAATTACCACCCACCACCCAGTGAAGAGATCATACACCAATACCCACAGTTAGCACAGACAAGGATAACGGAAAATATACACCACGCCGCAGTCACTCAGGAATACACTATAAATGCACAGGACAAAATAAATACAAATATAGGAAGGAGTAAATAAGACAAAGGGAAATACACCACCAGATACGATACTCCAACTCCTAGCTCACCACTCCAGACCGAGATAACCAAGCACTAGACAGAAGCTATAATCGGCGACGCCCAATGTTCAGAAGAACTATTTAAAGGCAGTGGGCATGGCCCAGCTTCCAATCCGAGCACCAGCTAAATTAACCCCGGACCAGCTAGATAAAATCTAGCCGATGCCACTGAGCACATAGTGGACAAAAGCGGAATTACCGCTGTCTGTCGAACGCCCTGGTATGAACAGCGTCCGACATGACAAATACATAGGTGACATAAACCCCAACCCTATTACCCCACTATACACTGCCACAGGGCAAGTGGGAAGAGCAAGCCTAAGTTCCAGATTTGGCGCATCCATAAGATGCGCCATTTCTGGGGAAGCTGAGGGCTGATATGGTTAGCCTGAGGGGGAAGCAATATCTCTGACCCCTTCCCAGGCTATTAATATCAACTTACAGCTGTCTGTTTAGCCTTTGCTGGTTTGAATTTATAGGTGGACCCTATGTCATTTTTTTTCTGCTGTCCCCTATAAATTCACCAGGAAAGGCTAAGCAAACAGCTGTGAGCTGTAATTAATAGCCTGGGAACCTTATGGGGTATTGTCCTTTGTCCCAGATTATTAACATCAGCCACCAGCCGTGGGCTTTCCTCAGCTGGATATGAAAAGTGCGCGGGAGCCCATGCAGTTCTTTTTTTTTTATATAATTATTTGTTTTGTACAGACGTTACACAGTGGCTGCTGAATACAACTCTTAGCATGACCAGGAGACGATGAGAGCTGCCTTCAGTGACCGGTGCCTGGGATCAACGCAAACTGTACTGCTTTTCCCAGGCGCCGGTATGTGTCACACGGTCACATAGACGGCAAACAGATGTGAAACACGGACCACGGACAGCAAACGGATACAGAGATGTCACATACATACATTCGTATGGCACGCGGACACAGACCACAAATCTCACCAGTACGGGTTTTTCCTGTACAGGAATCACCAGGATGTGTGAAAGAGGCCTGAGAGTGCCCAAGAACCCAGACGTGTGGCACTGCTATACCTGTAAAAATACAAATGAAACTTATGCCAACGTCCCATAATATCTCACAACAAATTTGGACTAACATAGGTGCTGAAAACATGAAGACTTCGGTTCTACTTTTGCCAGAAGCAAGTCGGTGCACGACAATGACTAATACATAGGGCAGCAATAATGCTTGTTCTGCTTTAACATAAAGACACAAAGGGAAACAGACAATGAAAGAAACAGCAATCACTCAACATGCTCCCAGACTACAGAAAGGGAAAATAAACCAAATAGGAGATAAGGTAAAGGAAGACACTTAAACAGATATCTTCAAAGAGGACTCCAAGACAGCCTCTCTTCACACAGCTCACACCTCCAACTCTAAACCAGGTTATGGAAAACTGTCACTGGCAACAACTCAAGCTAAGGTTACTTTCACACATTAGGTTTTTTGCATCAGGCATAATCCGGCGAATTTTTAAAAAAACGGATCTGTTTTTTTCTCATACAGTTGTATTAGCGTCGGATTGTGCCTGATGTCCCAACGTTTCATCCGTTTTTTGCCGGATCCGTCAAAAATTAGTTTTTCGACTGATGGAGAAAACGTCCTAAGAGGTGAGTCTTTGTACCAGAAAAGAGTGGAGAAATCAGAACAGCTAAGATAGCTCAGGACAGAGAGGTGTAGGAGACAAACCAAACTGTTTAACCATTGCAACAACAAAACAAGGGAAATCTGCACAGCTAAGTGGAAGGCAAAGCAGATCCAACGTTGCAATCTTATGACCACTCTCTGTTTCTGTATCTCCGTGACAGTACCCACCTCCTTAGAGGGGACTTCGGACCCTCAGGACCAGGTTTATTTGGATTGAAGACATGAAACGTACTAGCCTGATTGCTTGAACGCTGGTACACACATTCTCTTCTCTGGACTGTTACCTTTCCAATGTACCAAATACTGAAGTGACCAGTAGGGTTGAGCGAAACAGATCGGACAAATTGAAAAATCGCCGACTTTCGGCAAAGTCGGGTTTCATGAAACCCGACCCGATCCCAGTGTGGGATCGGCCATGCTGTCGGCGATCTTCACGCCAAAGTCGCGTTTCGTATGACGCTTTCAGCGCCATTTCTCAGCCAATGAAGGAGGACGCAGAGTGTGGGCAGCGTGATGACATAGGTCTCGGTCCCCACCATCTTAGAGAAGGGCATGACAGTGATTGGCTTGCTTTCTGCGGCGTCACAGGGGCTATAAAGGGGCGTGCACGCCGACCGCTATCTTACTTCTGTCGATCTGAGCATAGGGAGAGGTTGCCGCAGCATCGTCAGAAGCAGGGATATACTTAGGGAGGGAAGATTAACCCCCCAAACTGCTTGTGCTGTAGCGATTTCGACTGTCCAACACCACCTTTTCTTTGCAGGGACAGTGGAGGCTAGATTTTTGTGCATCAGCTCTGTAGCTTATAAGGCTCCCTGATAGCTGCATTGCTGTTTGTACGCCGCTGTGCAAACCAACTGCTTTTTTAAAAGCAAAAATCCTGTTGCTCCTTTCTGCACAGTTCTATTGTTTATTTGTCCATACTTTTGTGTGCAGCAGTCCTTTTTATTGCTGGCTGCCATACTTGTCCTGAGATCATTGTAGGGAGATTGTTATTGTAGTACAGTCCCTTTTTTTTATATATCTTCCAGCCACGTTCTGCCACTTACATTGTGTAGTGTAATACAGTGGGCCTGGTTTTTGCAGCAGTCTCCCACATAATAAAGGGAGATTTAAATTGCCCCTAAGTGGATCTGTGTCAGTTCTGTTTGTCGTATATCTGCCAGCCACTTTCTGACACTTACATTGTGTAGTGTAATACAGTGGGCCTGGTTTTTGCAGCACTCTCCCACATAATAAAGGGAGATTTAAATTGCCCCTAAGTGGATCTGCGTCAGTTCTGTTTGTCGTATATCTGCCAGCCACTTTCTGCCACTTACATTATGTAGTGTAATACAGTGGGCCTGATTTTTTCAGCATTCTCACACACATAAAAGGGAGATTTAAATTGCCACTAAGTGGATCTGCGTCAGTTCTGTTTGTCGTATATCTGCCAGTCACTCTCTGCCACTTACATTGTGTAGTGTAATACAGTGGGCCTGGTTTTTGCAGCAGTCTCCCACACAAAAAATGGAGATTTAAATTGCCACTAAGTGGATCTGCGTCAGTTCTGTTTGTCGTATATCTGCCAGCCACTTTCTGCCACTTACATTGTGTAGTGTAATACAGTGGGCCTGATTTTTGCAGCAGTCTCCCACACAAAAAAGGAAGATTTAAATTGCCAACGAGTTTATATACACCTTCTACCTTGTTTTACAGTACCATATAACGGTTGTTAGTTTGGTTACATTTTCCCAAAAATGAGGAAGTCTGGTGGAAGAGGCCGTGGGCGGTCATTGCCAGCTGGTAATGATGGTGGTGATGGTGGAGCATCTGGTGGTAGTGGGAAAAGCAAAATAGCACCTAAGGCTCGAGTTGTTCAGACAGCATCATCGTCTGGCTACACAAGGCCTCGAAGGCTCCCTTATCTGGGAGTAGGAAAACCACTTTTAAAGCCGGAGCAGCAGGAACAAGTTTTGGCTTTCATTGCTGACTCAGCCTCTAGCTCTTTCGCCTCCTCTTCAGAAAGTTCGAAATATAAAAGCAGCGAGTCGTCAGTGGATGCTCCCGGTCAGGAACAAGTCGCTTCCCTGTGTCCTTCACCCAAAGCAAAAGTGAAGGATGCGGCAGGCGACACTACAGGTTACTCCATGGAGCTCTTTACACATACCGTGCCAGGGTTAGAAAGGGAAATAGTTAACAGCCCATTACAAGATGAATCGGACATGGAGTGCACAGATGCACAGCCACAGCTAGATTATTATGCTGTTCCATTGACTCAGATCACTACATTGCCCTCACAGTGTACTGATCCAGAATCTGATCCTGATGAGACTATGGTGCCCCGTCCCGAATGCTATAGCATCTTACACGGTGACTCAGAGGAAGGTGCACAGGACATTGAAGAGGAGGTGATAGATGACCCAGTTGTTGACCCAGATTGGCAGCCATTGGGGGAACAGGGTGCCGCTGGCAGTAGCTCTGAAGCGGAAGAGGATGATCCACAGCAGGCATCAACATCGCAACAGCTTTCATCTGGCAGTCCCGTATCAGGCCAAAAACGTGTGTCTAATACAAAAACAGTTTTAGGACAGCGTGGCCATCCGGTGAAAGTAGCACAGCGTGCAATGCCTGAAAAGGTATTTGATAGTAGGAAGAGTGCAGTGTGGCAATTTTTTAACCAAGATCCGAATGATCAGTGCAAAGTTATCTGTAAGAAATGCTCAAAGACCTTTAGCAGAAGGAAGAATCCCCTAAATTTAAATACAACGTGCATGCGTAGACATTTAACCAGCATGCACTTGCAAGCCTGGACTAACTACCAAACGTCCCGTAACGTTGGTGTACCTGCTCAGAATGAAGGTAGTCAGCAACGCTACATTGCTTCCCTCACTGCAAGAATACCATCACCAACCCTCTCTCAATCTGCCATGTCCACCACCACCCCTGCTAGTTCCACCATATGCAGCTCTCCAGTCCAGCTCACCCTACAAGAGACTCTCGTTAGGAAAAGGAAGTACTCATCCTCTCATCCGTGTACACAGGGTTTGAACGCCTACATTGCTATACTAATCTCGTTAGAGATGATGCCCTACCGGTTGGTTGAAAGCGAAGCTTTCAAGCCCTGATGGCCTACGCAGTACCACGCTATGCCCTACCCAGTTGACACTTCTTTGCGAGAAAAGCCATCCCAGCCCTCCACCAACATGTCAAAGACCGCATTGTCCAGGGACTCAGGCAATCAGTCAGTAGAAAGGTGCACCTCACAACAGATGCATGGACCAGTAGGCATGGCCAGGGACCTTACGTGTCCATCACAGCACACTGGGTTAATGTGGCGGATGCAGGGTCCACAGGGGACAGCCATAGTGGGACAGTTGTGCCTAGCCCATGGTCTAGTAAACAGTTGGCAGTAGGCGTTTGACACCCCTCCTCCTCCTCCTCCTCCAGAAGCAAAAGCTCGTCCACAGAGCGCAGTCGCCCTACCACTCCATCCGCAGCTGCCAGTGTTGCACACGAGGTGTCCCATTATGGAACAGCTAGCGGTAAGCGTCAGCAGGCTGTGTTGGAAATGAAGTGTTTGGGCGACAACAGACACACCGCGGAAGTACTGGCAGAGTACTTTCAGCAAGAAACTCAGTCATGGCTGGGCAGTGTACATCTTGAGGCAGGCAAGGTAGTCAGTGATAACGGAAGGAATTTTATGGCTGCCATAGCCCTTTCAGAACTGAAACACATACCTTGCCTGGCTCACACCTTGAAACTGGTGGTGCAGTGCTTCCTGAAAAGTTACCCGGGGTTACCAGCCCTGCTCCTGAAGGTGCGAAGACTTTGCTCGCACATCCGCCGGTCGCCCATAAACTCCAGCCATATGCAGAACCATCAGCGATCGCTGAAGCTTCCCCAGCACCGCCTAATAATCGATGTTGCAACAAGGTGGAACTCCACACTGCACATGCTTCAGAGGCTGTGCGAACAGAGGCGTGCTGTAATGTATTTGTGGGAGGAAAACATACATGGGCAGGCAGTTGTGTCATGGTTCCCAATGGCAAGGGAACGTCAGAGAACATAAATAACAGAACAGCTCTTGGGTGATGGAATCTCGAGCTGACCGTGAGCTAAACCTACCACACAACTAACAGTGGCCGGGTGGCGTACCTACGTTTTATCCCTAGACGCCTAGCGCCAGCCGGAGGACTAACTAACCCTAATAGAGGAAAAGACAGACCTGGCTTATCTCTAGGGAAATTCCCCCAAAAAGGAGACAGAAGCCCCCCACATATATTGACGGTGAGTTCAGAGGAAAAGACATACGCAGTATGAAGGTAGGTTCAGCAAAGCGAGGTCCGATTACTAGATAGCAAGAAGATACAATAGGGAACTTCACGGTCAGCTGAAAACCCTATTAAAATACCATCCCGAAATTACTTTAAGACTCATGTGTCAACTCATGACACCGGAGTGGCAATTTCGGCCCACAAGAGCTTCCAGCTACAGAAAAATAACATAACTGTGAACTGGAACAAAAATGCAAAACAAACTTAGGACTAAGAGTCCAACTTAGCTGATAGTAGTCTAGAAGCAGGAACATGCAACAGAAAGGCTCTGGTTACATTGATGGCCGGCACTAGAATAACTGAGCAGCAAGGCTAAATAGGATACTCCCATATCCTGATGGAAACAGGTGAACAGAGAAAGTGAAGCACACAAGTCCAGTACCACCAGTAACCACCGGGGGAGCCCAAAAACCAAATTCACAACAGTACCCCCCCTCAAGGAGGGGGCACCGAACCCTCACAAGAACCACCAGGGCGATCAGGATGAGCCCTATGAAAGGCACGGACCAAATCAGAGGCATGAACATCAGAGGCTGTCACCCAAGAATTATCCTCCTGACCGTAGCCCTTCCACTTGACCAGATACTGAAGTTTCCGTCTGGAAACACGGGAGTCCAAGATCTTCTCCACAACGTACTCCAATTCACCCTCAACCAACACCGGAGCGGGAGGCTCAACGGAAGGCACAACCGGTACCTCATACCTGCGCAATAATGACCGATGGAAGACATTATGGATAGAAAAAGATGCTGGGAGGTCCAATCGAAAGGACACGGGGTTAAGAATCTCCAAAATCTTATACGGGCTGATGAACCGAGGCTTAAACTTAGGAGAAGAAACCCTCATAGGGACAAAACGAGAAGACAACCACACCAAGTCCCCAACACGAAGACGAGGACCAACACGACGACGGCGGTTAGCAAAATGCCGAGTCTTTTCCTGGGACAACTCCAAATTGTCCACCACCTGTCCCCAAATCCGATGCAACCTATCCACCACAGTATCCACTCCAGGACAATCCGAAGACTCCACCTGACCGGAAGAAAAACGAGGATGAAACCCCGAATTGCAAAAGAAAGGAGAAACCAAAGTGGCAGAACTAGCCCGATTATTGAGGGCAAACTCCGCCAACGGCAAAAAGGCAACCCCGTCATCCTGATCCGCAGACACAAAACACCTCAAATAAGTCTCCAAGGTCTGATTAGTTCGCTCAGTCTGGCCATTAGTCTGAGGATGGAACGCAGATGAAAAAGACAAATCAATGCCCATCCTAGCACAGAACGCCCGCCAAAATCTAGACACGAACTGGGTCCCCCTGTCAGAAACGATATTCTCCGGAATACCATGCAAGCGAACCACATTTTGAAAAAACAGAGGAACCAACTCGGATGAGGAAGGCAACTTAGGCAAGGGCACCAAATGAACCATCTTTGAAAAACGGTCACACACCACCCAGATGACAGACATTTTCTGAGAAACAGGGAGATCAGAAATAAAATCCATAGAGATGTGAGTCCAAGGCCTCTTCGGAATAGGCAAAGATAACAACAATCCGCTAGCCCGAGAACAACAAGGTTTGGCCCGAGCACAAACATCACAAGACTGCACAAAAACTCGTACATCTCGAGACAGGGAAGGCCACCAGAAGGACCTAGCCACCAAATCCCTGGTACCAAAGATCCCGGGATGACCTGCCAACACAGAAGAATGAACCTCCGAGATGACTCTACTGGTCCAATCATCAGGAACAAACAGTCTACCAGGCGGGCAACGATCAGGTCTATCCGCCTGAAACTCCTGCAAAGCCCGTCGCAGGTCTGGGGAAACAGCAGATAATATCACTCCATCCTTAAGGATACCTGTAGGTTCAGAATCACCAGGGGAATCAGGCTCAAAACTCCTAGAAAGGGCATCCGCCTTCACATTTTTAGAACCTGGTAAGTATGAGACCACAAAATTAAACCGAGAGAAAAACAACGACCAGCGCGCCTGTCTAGGATTCAGGCGCCTGGCAGACTCAAGATAAATCAAATTCTTGTGATCGGTCAATACCACCACCTGATGTCTAGCCCCCTCAAGCCAATGACGCCACTCCTCAAAAGCCCACTTCATAGCCAAAAGCTCCCGATTACCAATATCATAATTTCGCTCGGCGGGTGAAAATTTTCGAGAAAAGAACGCACAAGGTCTCATCACGGAGCAGTCGGAACTTTTCTGCGACAAGACCGCCCCAGCTCCGATCTCGGAAGCATCGACCTCAACCTGAAAAGGAAGAGTAACATCAGGCTGACGCAACACAGGGGCGGAAGAAAAGCGGCGCTTAAGCTCCCGAAAGGCCTCCACAGCAGCAGGGGACCAATCAGCAACATCAGCACCCTTTTTGGTCAAATCAGTCAAAGGTTTAGCAACATCAGAAAAACCAGTTATAAATCGACGATAAAAATTAGCAAAGCCCAAAAATTTCTGAAGGCTCTTAAGAGAAGAAGGTTGCGTCCAATCACAAATAGCCCGAACCTTGACAGGATCCATCTCAATGGAAGAGGGGGAAAAAATGTACCCCAAAAAAGAAATCTTTTGAACCCCAAAAATACACTTAGAACCCTTCACACACAAGGAATTAGCCCGCAAAACCTGAAAAACCCTCCTGACCTGTTGGACATGAGAATCCCAGTCATCCGAAAAAATCAAAATATCATCCAGATACACGATCATAAATTTATCCAAATATTCACGGAAAATGTCATGCATAAAGGACTGAACGACTGAAGGGGCATTTGAAAGACCAAAAGGCATTACTAAATACTCAAAATGGCCCTCGGGCGTATTAAATGCGGTTTTCCACTCATCCCCCTGCTTAATTCGCACCAAATTATACGCCCCACGGAGATCAATCTTAGAGAACCACTTAGCCCCTTTTATTCGAGCAAACAAATCAGTAAGCAGTGGCAGAGGATACTGATATTTGACTGTAATTTTATTCAAGAGTCGATAATCAATACACGGCCTCAAAGAGCCATCTTTTTTAGATACAAAGAAAAAAACGGCTCCTAAGGGAGATGAAGAAGGACGAATATGTCCCTTTTCCAGGGACTCCTTAATATATTCTCGCATAGCAGCATGTTCAGGTACAGATAGATTAAATAAACGACCCTTTGGAATTTTACTGCCCGGAATCAGATCTATGGCACAATCGCAATCTCTGTGAGGAGGTAGTGAACCAAGCTTAGGCTCCTCAAAAACATCACGTTAATCAGATAAAAATTCCGGAATCTCAGAGGGAATAGATGACGAAATGGAAACCAAAGGTACGTCCCCATGAGTCCCCTGACATCCCCAGCTTAACACAGACATTGCTTTCCAGTCAAGGACTGGGTTATGAGATTGTAACCATGGTAATCCGAGCACCAAAACGTCATGTAGATTGTACAACACAAGGAAGCGAATCATCTCCTGATGGTCTGGATTCATACGCATAGTCACTTGTGTCCAGTATTGTGGTTTATTACTAGCCAATGGTGTAGAGTCAATACCCTTCAGAGGTATAGGAACTTCCAGAGGCTCTAGAGCAAACCCACAGCGCCTGGCAAAGGACCAATCCATTAGACTCAAAGCGGCGCCAGAGTCGACATAGGCATCCGCGGTAATTGACGATAATGAACAAATCAAGGTCACAGACAGAATAAACTTAGAATGTAAAGTGCCAATTGAAATAGACTTATCAACCTTTTTTGTACGTTTAGAGCATGCTGATATAACATGAGTTGAATCACCACAATAGAAGCACAACCCATTTTTTCGCCTAAAATTCTGCCGTTCGCTTCTGGACAGAATTCTATCACATTGCATATTTTCTGGAGCCTTCTCAGAAGACACCGCCAAATGGTGCACAGGTTTGCGCTCCCGCAAACGCCGATCAATCTGAATAGCCATTGTCATGGACTCATTCAGACCTGCAGGTGCAGGGAACCCCACCATAACATCTTTAATGGCATCAGAGAGACCCTCTCTGAATTTCGCCGCCAGGGCGCACTCATTCCACTGAGTAAGCACAGACCATTTACGAAATTTTTGGCAGTATATTTCAGCTTCATCTTGCCCTTGAGATAGGGCCATCAAGGCTTTTTCAGCCTGAATCTCTAAGTTAGGTTCCTCATAAAGCAACCCCAAAGCCAGAAAAAACGCATCCACATTGAGCAACGCAGGATCCCCGGGTGCCAATGCAAATGCCCAGTCTTGAGGGTCACCCCGCAGCAAGGAAATTACTATCCTAACCTGCTGTGCGGGATCTCCAGCGGAGCGAGATCTCAGGGAAAGAAATAATTTACAATTATTTTTGAAATTCAGGAAACGAGATCTATCCCCGGAGAAAAATTCTGGTATAGGAATTCTAGGTTCAGATATAGGAGCATGAATAACAAAATCCTGTAAATTTTGAACCTTCGTAGCAAGATTATTCAAACCTGTAGCCAAACTCTGAGGATCCATTTTAATCAGGTGAGATCAGAGCCATTCAAGGATTAGAAGGAGAGAGAGAGACAAAGGCTGCAATTAGAGCAGAAATGCAACTAAGTCAACTATAGAGCAAGCTCAGAGGAAAAAAAAAAAAAAAAAAAAATCTGCAGACTTCTTTTTCTCTCCTTTCTTCTGCCAACGGTTTTAACACTGGGTCGGCCATACTGTCATGGTTCCCAATGGCAAGGGAACGTCAGAGAACATAAATAACAGAACTGCTCTTGGGTGATGGAATCTCGAGCTGACCGTGAGCTAAACCTACCACACAACTAACAGTGGCCGGGTGGCGTACCTACGTTTTATCCCTAGACGCCTAGCGCCAGCCGGAGGACTAACTAACCCTAATAGAGGAAAAGACAGACCTGGCTTACCTCTAGGGAAATTCCCCCAAAAAGGAGACAGAAGCCCCCCACATATATTGACGGTGAGTTCAGAGGAAAAGACATACGCAGTATGAAGGTAGGTTCAGCAAAGCGAGGTCCGATTACTAGATAGCAAGAAGATACAATAGGGAACTTCACGGTCAGCTGAAAACCCTATTAAAATACCATCCCGAAATTACTTTAAGACTCATGTGTCAACTCATGACACCGGAGTGGCAATTTCGGCCCACAAGAGCTTCCAGCTACAGAAAAATAACATAACTGTGAACTGGAACAAAAATGCAAAACAAACTTAGGACTAAGAGTCCAACTTAGCTGATAGTAGTCTAGAAGCAGGAACATGCAACAGAAAGGCTCTGGTTACATTGATGGCCGGCACTAGAATAACTGAGCAGCAAGGCTAAATAGGATACTCCCATATCCTGATGGAAACAGGTGAACAGAGAAAGTGAAGCACACAAGTCCAGTACCACCAGTAACCACCGGGGGAGCCCAAAAACCAAATTCACAACACAGTTGTATGGCAGACATGGAGTTGTCAGGTGTGCAGTGGTCGAAACTACAAGACCTCTGTCAAGTCCTTCAGTGTTTTGAGGAATGCACACGGCTGGTAAGTGCAGATCATAAGCATGAGCATCCCACTAATGCATCTGCTGATGCAAAGTTTGACGCACATTAAGGAGCAGGCGTCTGCAGCCGAGGATGAGGGAAGCCTTGATGACAGTCAGCCATTGTCTGCTCAGGGAACTCTCCTGGACGAGGTGGCGGACAAAGAGGAGGAGGATGATGGGGATGAATATTTATGGGAGGAGGATGCTTCTCAGGGGGCAATAGAAACTGGTGGCGTTGCAAGGTCAGGTACAGGGTTTTTGCGGGAGACAAGTGATGTTGATTTGCAAGAAAGTGCTCCTCAACCCAGCACAAGCAGTGAATTGACACCTGGAACATTGGCCCACATGGCTGATTATGCCTTGCGTATCCTAAAAAGGGACCCCCGCATTATAAAAATGATGACCGATGACGATTACTGGTTGGCCTGCCTCCTGGATCCATGCTACAAAGGGAAATTACAAAATATCATGCCACATGAGAACCTTGAGCAAATATTGGCTACCAAACAAGCAATTCTTGTAGACCATTTGGTTCAGGCATTCCATGCACACAGCGGCGGTGATGGTTCTCACACGAGCTGCAGGGGGCAACATGGAAGAGGTGTTAGAGGTTCACAAATCAGAAGTGGCGTTGGACAGAGGGGTTTTATGACCAGGTTGTGGAGTGATTTCGCAATGACCGCAGACACGACAGGTACTGCTGCATCAATTCAAAGTGGCAGGAGACAACATTTGTCCAGTATGGTTACGAACTATTTTTCCTCCCTTATCGATGTTCTCCCTCACACGTCATTCCCCTTTGATTACTGGGCATCTAAAATAGACACCTGGCCTGAATTGGCAGAATATGCATTACAGGAGCTCGCTTGCCCAGCTGCTAGTGTGCTATCAGAAAGAGTCTTTAGTGCTGCTGGTTCAATACTGACCGAAAAAAGGACTCGTCTGGCTACCCAAAATGTTGATGATCTAACCTTTATTAAAATGAACCAATCATGCATTTCAAATTATTTTGCCCCACCTTCCCCTGCTGACACGTAGCTTGCCTGAAAAATGTCTTGCTTTTGGCCTCCTCTGACTGACTGCTCTAATTCCTCCATTTGCAGCTGCTGAATGTCCACCATAGGCCATTTTTTTATTTCCCTAAATGGGCTGACTCCCCCCACAGGGCCGTGGTCACCACCTAGCGCAAGCACCCGTGTGAGTGCCGTTTGCCTGGACAGGTGGTGTGCCCACTCTTGGGTGACGGCACTGGCACAGGGTCCCTCATAGTACAATGAAGTGTCTCTGACGGTGGTGGTGCACAACCAACGTCAGACACACCATCGTAATATGAGTGGCCCTGTGCCAGTACCACCGCCCACCAGAGAGTGTTCCCCCCCTGGTCGAACAGTGCTCTACCACTTGCAATACTTACCTCTCCCTGCTCCACCACAGTGTAGTCTGTGCTGATAAATCCTTCAATGGCACTGCCAATACAAATTTGTTTTAATGATAGATGATAGTTAAAATATACAGGGGCCCTGGTCTCCATTTAGACCATTTAATACTTTGCGCCAACTACCACTGTCTGCTACTCAGCAGAGGAGCCCACCCCTGTACGTAGCTATGCCACCTGTTTATTTTGGAAAAAAATTTTGGCAGACATTTACCTCACTTTATTATTTTGGCCTACTAACTGTGTCAGCCACTCCTTACAGTTGTCCTCCACTGAACAAAGCTATGCCGCCTGTGTACCCCTGTAACCAATTTTAAACTGCATTGAGCCTACTTTTTTATTTTAGGCCTACTAAGTCTGTCTGCGCCACTCATTACAATCGTCCTCCGCTGAACAACGCTATGCCGCCTGTGTACCCCTGTAACCAATTTTAAACTGCATTCAGCCTACTTTTTTATTTTAGGCCTACTACCTGTGTCTGTCTGCGCCATTCCTTACAATTGTCCTCCGCTGAACAACGCTATGCCGCCTGTGTACCCCTGTGACCAATTTTAAACTGCATTGACCCTACTTTTTTATTTTAGGCCTACTAAGTCTGTCTGCGCCACTCATTACAATTGTCCTCCGCCGAACAACGCTATGCCGCCTGTGTACCTCTGTAACCAATTTTAAACTGCATTTGGCCTACTTGTTTGGTTGGGTCTACTAACGGTGTTTGCCGCTCCTTGCTTTTCTCCTCCACTGAACAAAGCTGAGCTTCAATTTTTAGCCTATATCACATATTAAACTGCATTTGGCCTACTTGTTTGGTTGGGCCTACTAATGGTGCCTGCCGCTTCTTGCTTTTCTCCTCCACTGAACAAAGCTGAGCTTCAATTTTTAGCCTATATCACATATTAAACTGCATTTGGCCTACTTGTTTGGTTGGGCCTACTAACGGTGTCTGCCGCTGCTTGTTGTTCTCCACCACTGAACAAAGCTGAGCTTCAATTTTCAGCCTATATCACATATTAAACTGCATTTGGCCTACTAGTTTGGTTGGGCCTACTAACGGTGTCTGCCGCTCCTTGCTTTTCTCCTCCACTGAACAAAGCTGAGCTTCAATTTTCAGCCTATATCACATATTAAACTGCATTTGGCCCACTTTATTACTTGGCCCTACTAACTGTGTCTGCCACTCCTTACAGTTGTCCTCCGCTGAACAAAGCTATGCCGCCAGTTTACTCCTGTTACCAATTTTGAACTGCATTTAGCCTACGTACTTTTTTGGGCCTACTAACTGTGTCTGCCACTCCTTACAAATGTCCTCCGCTGAACAAAGCTATGCCGCCAGTTTACTCCTGTTACCAATTTTGAACTGCATTTAGTCCACTTTATTATTTGGGCCTATATCTGTGTTTCCTCCTCATCCTGCCCATTGCCCAGCCACTGCTAGATGAGTCTGCTGGTTCATTGACCCAGACCACTATATTCCCCTTGCTCTGCAGAGGCTCCCCTATGAAAGGCGGGGTACGACAAAATCTACTGTATCCATATGTCGGTGGCCTTGGCCACCTACTTTATCAAGGTAGACAAAGCCAACCTAGGATAGAAAACATTTTTGCCACCTTGGTTTTCTTATCCAAAACCCCTCAACTGTGACATTATCCATGTGAACAAGAGACCAAATATCCACAAATTCGTGTTTTATATTTTTTTCTTTGTTTCCGTGGGCATGCGAGTACGTAATAGAGCTACACCACAGAACATGGAATCCAGAAAAGCAAAATTGGTGCTAAAGTGAGGCTGCCCATTCGGAGCTCCCCTGTAGAACCCGAATGTATTGACATGAATCATTACGCTCCAATTTTACTAAAAATGTTCTCAACATATCTATGAAATCACTACAATCATTATTCTGACTATTCACTACTACAGTGGGCCATGTCCCACTGCAGGTCAACTCATCTCCATTGGGTGATCCAGAGTTTCCGGCTGCAACCCCAGGCTGTGGTGGAATGTCGGGTGTCATGTGTCACAAGTCGGCAGGAAGAAGCGCTTGACGGGACTGGCCACAGCTACCCTATCCTTAATGGGACATGCTTCAGACTCTTTTGGAGTGATGTAGTTCTTTTTGACCATTCGGGGTGGTGATTCATCAGAAGATGAAAATGAAAAATCGGATAATGAGGAACAACTAGGAAAATTGTCTACACTCCTGGGTTGGACAGACTTTCCATACTTCTGCCGGTACCTTCTGATGTGGAGATGATGGTGATGTTACAAGACATATCTGCCACTCTTGCTGCCTACCAAAGACAAGGTGAAAAGAGAAACTGGACAGCTCCTTCTAACAGTAATGTTCCGCTATGGTAAAGTTCAGCAAGCAAAAGCATACTTTAGAAAGCAGCCACTGTATCCTCATTGACTCATGCACAGGTCCTGAAACCTGCCCTATAGGCATGTCCCTCATAGCCCTTGGTGAAGGGTAAAACCACTCCCAGGTGTGGGATAATAAGAGCTTCTCTTTGTGTTTTTTTTTTTTAACCTTTTTTATTCCTCCTCCTCACATAGTCACCAGTAACCCCTATGGGCTCAGTGACCCCAGCCTATCCTACCTGAATGTTCTTCAATAGGGATAGTATGATCCCTGCTGTGCCACTTTCTCCAGGACCAACTTACCAACTTCTCTAGGGCTTCAGTCATGATGGTATCCAATCTGTGCTGAAGGTGATCTTCTGGTTTCAGAGGAAGGAAGAGGGAGTACGTTCCCGTCTTTACATTTATATATCCCTTCTTGACCCTCCCACTAATCAATCAAAACCAATCCTTGTGGAACGCACGCCAGGGCAGTGGGGTACTTGGTACCGGGTCTGGTACTTAAAGGGAATGTCACGGTGGTGGCGACCCGGTCCGTGGCACTGGGCGCCCAAGTAAAAGGGAAAGTCTTTAAAGGGATTTTGTGAATAAAGATTGTGTTCATGACACCTGTGGTTTTTGGTCAGTGATGACCGACGCTGCTTTAAGGGGTCCGCTGGGGTGATGTTATGGCAGCAATAATGGTATGACTTCCCAATGGTGAAGCTGGGTCCCCAGGGCTCCTGGTGTAGTAGGGACAGGTGATAGGTGGTGTAGAAAGAAATGGAGGACACAAAGTTGCAGTCTCTTTACCTTTTTACTGAAGCTTCAGGCAGCCGCAGTCCAGGGTACCGAATCACAGGTGTTGATGGTCCGGCAGGCTTGGAAGCGAATCTGGAATCCACCTAACCAGGTGGAGTCGTAAGTCTTCCTTCTAGCGCTGTGGTGCAGTTCTTTGCTGCCTAAGGCCTCACACAAAGTCCCACGTGTTCTCTGTTATGGTTACCCCAATGACCAGGGGAATAAAAATACAAAACGGACTAGCTCTCGGGTGATGGAAACTAAGGTCGACCGTGACCTGAACCTGACCCAACACTTACAGTAGCCGGGGGATGTACCTACGATGCCCTAGACACCACGCGCCAGCCGGAGATCTAACTACCCCTATAAGAGGAATATACAGGCCTGCCTTACCTCCAGTGAGGAACCCCAAAAGATGATAGTAGGCCCCCACAGATATTGACGGTGAGTTCAGAGGAAATGACATACGTAGGATGAACAGCAGATTTAGCACAGTGAGGTCCGCTTACTAGATAGCAGAAGGACAGGAAAGAGTTACTTCACGGTCGACCTAAAAATCACTATTCAAAAACACCATCCAGAAATTACTTTAAACTCCAGTGACAACTCATGCCACTGGAGTAGTAATTTTCTGTCCACAAGAGCTTCCAGCACTGAAGAGTCACATTGCAGATAGCTGGACAAAAATAGCAAAAAACAAGAAACAAAATTCAACTTAGCTGAACTGGAACTTGAGGCAGGTGAATGCAACAGAATGCTACTAGCACATTGTTGGCCGGCATGTGACTAACAGCCAAGCAGCCTTAAATAGGAAACTCCCCTAGAGGGTGGCGACAGGTAATCAGAGATGGAGGAAGGCACATAAGAGACACTACCATAACAGACCACCGGGGGAGCCCACAAACCGAATTCACAACAGTACCCCCCCCTTAAGGAGGGGGCACCGAACCCTCACCAGAACCACCAGGGCGACCTGGATGAGCACTATGAAATGCACGAACCAAATCGGGAGCATGAACATCGGATGCTGTCACCCAAGAATTATCCTCCTGGCCATAACCTTTCCACTTAACCAGATACTGAAGTTTCCGTCTGGAAACACGGGAGTCCAAGATCTTTTCCACCACATACTCCAATTCACCCTCAACCAACACAGGAGCAGGTGGATCAGCAGAAGGAACAACCGGTACCTCATACCTCCGCAATAATGACCGATGGAAAACATTATGGATATTAAAAGATGCTGGGAGGTCCAAACGAAAGGAGACAGGATTAAGAACCTCCAGAATCCTATAAGGGCCGATAAACCGAGGCTTAAACTTAGGAGACGAGACCTTCATAGGAACAAATCGAGAAGACAGCCACACCAGGTCCCCAACACAAAGACGAGGACCAATACGCCGATGACGATTAGTGAACTGTTGAGTCTTCTCCTGGGACAACTTCAGATTGTCCACAACCTGTCCCCAAATCTGATGCATCCTATCAACCACAGCATCCACTCCAGGGCAATCCGAAGACTCCAATTGACCGGACGAAAACCGAGGGTGAAACCCTGAATTACAAAAAAATGGAGAAACCAAAGTGGCAGAACTAGCCCGATTGTTAAGGGCAAACTCTGCCAATGGCAAAAAGTCAAGCCAATCATCCTGATCAGCGGACACAAAACACCTCAAGTAAGTCTCCAAGGTCTGATTAGTACGCTCAGTCTGGCCATTAGTCTGAGGATGGAATGCAGACGAAAAAGACAAATCGATACCCATCCTGGCACAGAACGTCCGCCAAAATCTAGACACAAACTGAGTACCCCTGTCAGACACTATATTCTCAGGAATACCATGCAAACGCACCACATTCTGAAAAAATAGAGGAACCAACTCAGAGGAGGAGGGCAATTTGGGTAAAGGTACCAAATGAACCATCTTGGAAAAACGGTCACAAATCACCCAGATGACAGACATCCTACGAGAAACCGGAAGGTCAGAAATAAAGTCCATAGAGATGTGCGTCCAAGGCCTCTTAGGAATAGGCAAGGGCAACAACAACCCACTGGCCCTAGAACAGCAGGGCTTGGCCCGAGCACAAACATCACAAGACTGCACAAACATGCGCACATCTCGAGACAAAGAAGGCCACCAGAAGGACCTAGACACCAAATCCCTGGTGCCAAAAATTCCAGGATGACCTGTCAACGCGGAAGAATGAACCTCCGAGATAACTCTACTGGTCCAATCATCAGGGACAAACAGTCTACCAGGCGGACAGCGATCAGGCCTATCCACCTGAAACTCCTGCAAAGAACGCCGCAGGTCTGGGGAGACAGCTGACAATATCACCCCATCCTTCAGAATGCCGGTAGGTTCGGAATCACCAGGCGAGTCAGGCTCAAAACTCCTAGAGAGGGCATCCGCCTTCACATTCTTGGACCCAGGCAGATATGACACCACAAAGTTAAATCGGGAGAAAAACAACGACCAGCGCGCCTGTCTAGGATTCAGACGCCTGGCCGACTCAAGATAAATTAGATTCTTGTGGTCAGTGAGGACCACCACCTGGTGTCTAGCACCCTCAAGCCAATGACGCCACTCCTCAAACGCCCACTTCATGGCCAGAAGTTCCCGATTTCCCACATCATAATTTCGCTCAGCGGGCGAAAATTTTCGGGAGAAAAACGCACATGGTCTCATTACTGAGCAGTCAGGATCTTTCTGCGACAAAACTGCACCTGCTCCGATCTCCGAAGCATCCACCTCAACCTGGAACGGAAGTAACACATCAGGTTGGCGCAACACAGGAGCGGAAGAAAAGCGGCGCTTAAGCTCTTGAAAGGCCTCCACAGCCGCAGAGGACCAATTAGCAACATCAGCACCCTTTTTGGTCAAATCAGTCAAAGGTTTAGCAATGGCAGAAAAACCCGCTATAAATCGGCGATAGAAATTAGCAAAACCCAAGAACTTTTGCAGACTCTTCAAAGAAGTAGGTTGCATCCAATCACAAATAGCCTGGACCTTGACAGGGTCCATCTCCATAGATGAAGGGGAAAAAATATATCCCAAAAAGGAAATTCTCTGAACTCCAAAACTACACTTTGAGCCCTTTACAAAAAGAGAATTAGCTCGCAAAACCTGAAAAACTCTCCTGACCTGTTGAACGTGAGATTCCCAGTCCTCCGAAAAAACAAGAATATCATCCAAATACACAATCATAAACTTATCCAGATATTCACGGAAAATATCGTGCATAAAGGACTGAAAAACGGAAGGGGCATTTGCGAGACCGAAAGGCATTACCAAATACTCAAAATGGCCTTCAGGCGTATTAAATGCGGTCTTCCACTCATCCCCCTGCTTAATCCGCACCAAATTATACGCACCACGTAGATCGATCTTAGTGAACCACTTAGCCCCCTTTATACGAGCAAACAGATCAGTCAGTAAAGGTAACGGGTACTGGTATTTAACTGTAATCTTATTCAAAAGTCGATAGTCGATACAAGGTCTCAATGAACCATCCTTTTTACCTACAAAGAAAAATCCTGCCCCTAGTGGAGACAACGAGGGGCGAATATGACCCTTTTCCAAGGATTCTCTGATATACTCCCGCATAGCAGTATGTTCAGGTACAGACAAATTAAACAAGCGACCCTTAGGAAACTTACTACCGGGGATCAATTCAATAGCGCAGTCACACTCTCTGTGGGGAGGGAGAGAATCAACTTTAGGCTCTTGAAAGACATCATAAAAATCTGACAGAAATGCTGGGATCTCAGAGGGAGTAGATGAAGAAATAGGAACCAAAGGTGCATCCCCATGAATACCCCGACATCCCCAGCTCAACACAGACATAGATTTCCAGTCCAAGACGGGATTATGAATCTGTAACCATGGTAATCCAAGCACTAAGACATCATGTAGGTTATATAATACAAGGAAACGAATAATCTCCTGATGGTCTGGGGTAAGACGCATAGTCACTTGTGTCCAATATCGTGGTTTATTGCTAGCCAAAGGTGTAGAATCAATACCCTTCAGGGGAATAGAAACTTCCAACGGCTCCAAATCAAACCCACAACGCTTGGCAAAGGACCAATCCATGAGACTCAGAGCGGCGCCAGAATCCACATAAGCATTCACAGTCACAGATGATAAGGTACAAATCAATGTCACGGACAAAAGAAATTTTGACTGCAAGGTACCTGTAGAAAAAGATTTATCAACCTTTTTATCAACCTTATTTATACGTTTAGAGCATGCTGATATAACATGAGCTGGATCTCCACAGTAGAAGCACAATCCATTTTTGCGCCTGTAATTTTGACGTTCGCCTCTAGACAAAACACGATCGCATTGCATATGCTCTAATGCCTTTTCAGAGGTCACCGCCAAATGGTGCACAGGTCTTTGCTCAGAAGACACCGCCATATGGTGCACAGGTTTTTGCTCAGAAGATACCGCCATATGGTGCACAGATCTTTCCTCAGAAGACCCCGCCATATGGTGCACAGATTTGCGCTCCCGCAAACGCCGATCAATCTGGATAGCCAATTTCATGGCATCATTCAGACCTGTAGGCACAGGGAACCCCACCATGACATCCTTCACGGCATCAGAGAGACCTTCTCTGAAATTAGCTGCTAAAGCGCACTCATTCCATTTAGTAAGCACCGACCATTTACGGAATTTCTGGCAGTATATCTCAGCTTCATCTTGCCCTTGGGAAAGAGCTATCAAGGCTTTCTCAGCCAAAATCTCCAAATTAGGTTCCTCATAAAGCAACCCCAAAGCCTGAAAAAACGCATCTACATTCAACAACGCAGGATCCCCTGGCGATAATGCAAATGCCCAACTTTGTGGGTCGCCGCGCAGTAGAGAGATAACAATTTTAACTTGTTGAGTCTGATCACCAGCAGAGTGAGATCTCAGAGACAAAAACAATTTGCAATTTTCTCTGAAACTCAAAAACCGGGATCTGTCTCCGGTAAAGTATTCAGGCAGAGGAATCTTAGGTTCAGACATTGGAGCACGTATAACAAAATCTCGTAGGTTCTGTACTTTTGTCGCAAGGTTATTCAAACCCGCAACTAAACTCTGTGGATCCATGTTTCAAATGGGTGTAACCCAAGCATTCAGAGGTTAAGAGGAGAGGAGGAAAAAAAAAGGCTGAAGACTGCAGTTTAAGCAAGGAATACAAATGATCAAACTAAGGTGCACTTTCAAACACAGAAAAAAAAAACCTTTTCTCCTCCTTCCTGCTTTAGTGCATATTTTAACACATAGATTTTTTACAGGCCGGCCAAACTGTTATGGTTACCCCAATGACCAGGGGAATAAAAATACAAAACGGACTAGCTCTCGGGTGATGGAAACTAAGGTCGACCGTGACCTGAACCTGACCCAACACTTACAGTAGCCGGGGGATGTACCTACGATGCCCTAGACACCACGCGCCAGCCGGAGATCTAACTACCCCTATAAGAGGAATATACAGGCCTGCCTTACCTCCAGTGAGGAACCCCAAAAGATGATAGTAGGCCCCCACAGATATTGACGGTGAGTTCAGAGGAAATGACATACGTAGGATGAACAGCAGATTTAGCACAGTGAGGTCCGCTTACTAGATAGCAGAAGGACAGGAAAGAGTTACTTCACGGTCGACCTAAAAATCACTATTCAAAAACACCATCCAGAAATTACTTTAAACTCCAGTGACAACTCATGCCACTGGAGTAGTAATTTTCTGTCCACAAGAGCTTCCAGCACTGAAGAGTCACATTGCAGATAGCTGGACAAAAATAGCAAAAAACAAGAAACAAAATTCAACTTAGCTGAACTGGAACTTGAGGCAGGTGAATGCAACAGAATGCTACTAGCACATTGTTGGCCGGCATGTGACTAACAGCCAAGCAGCCTTAAATAGGAAACTCCCCTAGAGGGTGGCGACAGGTAATCAGAGATGGAGGAAGGCACATAAGAGACACTACCATAACAGACCACCGGGGGAGCCCACAAACCGAATTCACAACAGTTCTCTCTGTCCCCCTTTAGGTAGGACAATACCTGTATGACAGGTAACTCGAGCCTTTTTACAGGATCTCTATCATGACCCGGCCTCTATATGTTATGCATCATAGTTCTCAAGATTGCCTTTGTGCATCATATTTCTTCATAGTTGCTATATGCATTATAGCGCTTCATAGTGACTTTGCATCATATTGCATCGTATTGAATCAGATTACTTAATAGTGCCTTTGGACATCATATTGCATTATATTGCTTCATAGTTCCTATATGCATCATTTTGCATCATAGGGTTTTGGTGCCCTGTGCCTCAGGGGGTATCATTAGTGTGTCAGGCTTGGTGCTTTCTTCGCGTCTGGCGGTGAACCACTGTGTTAGACCTTCTGTCTTGTGCCTTGTGTGGCTGCACATTGTATCATCGGCCTACCACTTCACATTTTGTCTTGGGCCGCAACTCTGGATATGGAGTCCTTGTGTTTTTGGGCCCAGATCCAGCTTCTGTTACTTCATTCTTTACAACAGGGCTTAGTCAAGCAAACAGATATGCTTGAATTGTCTTAGTAGAATTTGCATTTCTTCTGTTTGGAACAGATCTGTCAGGTAGGTTCTACCTTGAGTGCTAAAGGCAAGTCTATTACATAATTAGCTTTAAAAGATGACATGTCATTTTGGTACATCCTATAATCCTATAAAAGGACATACTACTGTCCTGGGAATGGGAAAAATCCCACGAGTTGAAAGGAAGGATTCCTTCCTCCTTGGAATGATTTGCCCTAAAATATTAGGACCATCTACAATTTGCATAGTTTTGGGCACTCCCTCAAAACACATTTGTTCAGAGCGGCCTATCACGTTCCCTAATCAGTCATTTTGTGTTTGTGTTTGTGTGTGTGTGTTAAGCCCATTCACTATCTCCATCTATCCCCCACCCCCTAAAGATGGCTGTGCCATCATTGTTATACAACATTGTTAATACTTGTACATTGTATCTTCCCCGCCTCATTGTAGATTGAACTCTCACGAGCAGGGTCGTCTTATTTTGCTTTATTATATGGTGGTTACTTATGACTGTTGCGTTTGAAACTGTCAAGCTGTAAAGCGCTGCGGAATATGTTGACTTTATATAAAGTTTATTGTTGTTGTTATTATTGATCCTTCCCAAACTCTACATTCGGCAATCAGACAGATTCTTGTCCCATAAGTCTGTTGCGTTATGTTTACCAGGGACATCAGCACTGCCTTCTGTACCTTGTGGTGAAGTAGCAGCACTGTGTCGTGTGGCAGAGGATCCCATACTCGCGGCTCTTACAGCAGTCACGGCTCCTAAGATAAATGAAACTGGATACAGGGCTCTTACTGTTAAGACCCCATAGTCTCACTGCCTCACAGTAGATAATCTCCCTCCGTAATGGGGAAGAGACCTACTTTTTCTGTAGCCATGGAATATGGTTACTCCCACAATGGCAGTCTGGGTGTATAAAGATCCCTGAGAAGATTGCCTCTTGGATATGTATGTGCGTATATGCATATATGGACAAATAGTCGACATACTTATAATGTCTGGACTAATGACTCGTATAAATGCAGTTTCGAATAATTTCAAGTGTCGGAAGATTTTTAATAGCACCACCACATTTATTGATTGAGTCCGGACTCCCTGTGTCTAACATCAAGGAAAACAGGAGTGATGATCCACGTTTCTCTTTCAGCGCTTCTAATAGAAGCCCAGCATTGGTAATGGCAGGAGATATTACCTGCCGGATGGTGTATCCCTTAGTTTCAATAATATCCAACCCTTACTTGGGATTAGACATCTAAGGATTTAGAATAGACGTGATCTCCTGGATGAGTAATGTGTGTACATCCCAATGCTGTGCCATTATCCATGTACTAACTGTTATTGGTTTGATCTTTCCCAGTCCAGGGCCTCTGTCCTGCAGGTCTCCTTGTAGTACGGTAAGTTGGTCGGTTACCAAGACTTAACCTGAGCCCAGAAGGTCCGATGAAGGAACAGTCCTGTTATAAGCACATCCAGTTTATTATTGGTCGGTACAGTCCTCATTGTATGGTGGCTGTGACTTTCACCATATTTTGCTGGGCAGTAAGGTTCTCTATCCCTATTCTGGGGCGGTGATGTCTATAAGTATCTATCACAATAAATAACTTGCTGTGGTTCATTATTGGTATTGGAGTACAATGGGTGAATTTCCCTCTCTGTTTCTGATGCTTATTTCGTTTACCACATTCATACTGAAATTGGCCATTATAGATGTATATCAGACACTCACTACGGTGATTTTCTTTGCGGATCTCTTTAGATATCTATGGTTTTTCTGATCTTTCATATCATTTATTCATCTAGTCTGGTTTTAGCCTGGGACTTTGATTCCTGGGCTTCTGTACCCACCCTGGGAGAGTTTCTTTGGTATTCTCCATTGTGCTGTCCTGAGGGACGTAATGGAAAAAGGGAATTAGACCTACCGGTAATTCGGTTTCCAGGTAGTCCCTCAGGACAGCACCCTTAGTTCCCTCCCTTATGTTTCTCTTTTTAGGCTTGTACGGGATTAATCTACCGGCAGATCGTTCGTCCTTTGAGTCACCATGGCTCAAAATTAAGATGAAGCCGTTAAATGGATTATAACACACGTGTTTGTAAGGGCATGTTTAGACCATTTATTTCCATCCTTCTGTGGTACTTTGAAAAAACACTGGAGGGTGGAGGTGGGAGGGTCCTTTTAACCTCTCTTTGATCCTGTCCCGCTATAGGTCAAAGGAAGGACATCCTCCATTGTGCTGTCCTGAGGGACTACCTGGAAACCGAATTACCGGTAGGTCTAATTCCCTTTTTTTTCCAGCAAAAATGTTTTTTTACTCGGACTCCCATGACAGCACGACGAGAGAGGGGATCCGCCCATTAGGAACAGGAAACCTACAAATACAAAAGGGCGGCACCTCTCCCCTGCATCAGTTGGTTTCCTGTTCCTAAAGGGACGGGTGCCTACAGATGAACTAGAGGAGCCCAGGCCGGTCGGACCGAATCTGGTAGCGGGGGGGTCTCCTACCTCGGCCGGTGCGGAGAACCCTGGAGACGCCACGGTGGTCCTGGCTGGACTGCACGCGGTGGCGTTCGCAGCAGGGAGCGGAGTCCGGAGGATTTCCTGCCTCCATCAGCGTCAGCGCCGGTAAGTATACCCATTGTTGGTGCAGCGGTGCGGTGAATGTGGGGTGCCGGCGTCAGGGCTGTCTGGGTGAACTCCCGGAGCGCTGCGGTCCGTCCCCGGCGTCCTGCACCGCTCTCAGCGTGTGCTGGAGCGTTTCCGGGTGCGGTGACGTGAGGGGGCGGAGTTAGCAGCCGCTTCCGGGTCGCCGGGTGTCTGCGCATGCGCAGTCGATCCAAGATGGCGCCGCCCATAGCATCCTGATGCCGGTTTTCTCCCACATGGTTTCCTGCCTCCCTGCGGTATCCTGAGCCAATGGGGCAGCGTCTGACCTATCTGCTGACCGGATCCAAGGGGGATTTAAGCAGGTGACAACTACAGAGCCCTGCTTTTGGTCGCAAATCATCATGGAGAGTGGTGGTGAGCAGCAGCAGCAGCAGCAGCAGCAGCAGCTGGATGAGGTGCGTCAGAAGCCCAAGGACAGAAGCGACCAGTCCAGTCGAAGTAGCTCGTCCGCAAAAGGATCCAGAGCTTCGGCTAGGAAAGAACCCCCTCGTATTCCGGTACTTACTTTGGCGTACGGGTAAGTGATCTACGTGAAAGTTCACTCTGTGACGCAGGCCCCCTATACTTTATCATTCTAGGGGAAGAAAAGCACGGACAAGTCGAAGCATAAGGAATGTGCCCTCTGTGGGGTCCCCTTACCTGATTCTTGTCCCAAAAAATTATGTGCCCCCTGTATACAACAGACGGTGAGGTCTACAGGAGTGGTTGGGTGGAAGTGACATTAGGTCAGATAGTAGTTATCACCTATATTGTCCTCCCCTAGGTAGCGGAAGAATCTGTGAGTGCGGCTAACCTGAAAGAAATTATCCGTTTGGAAGTAAGGGAATCCCTACGGTCCCTGTCCCAAGCGGGAGGTTCAAAACATAGGACCCCCCTGGACTCTAATTCTTCGGAGGAAGAAAGAGAAGAGGGTGCCTATCACTCAAGTCCTTCCTCCTCTTCATCAGATGAGGAGTCTGGACGATTCTGTCTACCCCTGGATAGAATTGACAAAGTCGTCAAGTCTGTTAGAGGCACAATGGGGATAGAAGAGCCAAAACCGCAGCCCTCAAAGCAGGATATGATGTTCAGCGGATTGGATCGTAAAAAACATAGATCTTTCCCGGTGAACGAAAAAATCCAAGACCTGATTCTCCGAGAATGGAAGAAACCCGAGAAAAAGGGTTCCTTACCGCCAGCGTTGAAACGCAGGTACCCTTTCGATGATCCGGTTGTGGAAACATGGGATAAAGCCCCTAAGCTGGATGCGGCGGTGGCAAAAGCGTCAAAGAAAGCCTCTTTGCCATTTGAGGATATGGGGACCCTCAAGGACCCCCTTGACAGAAAGGCAGATACTTTCCTTAAAGGAACCTGGGAGACGGCGGCAGGATCTCTAAGACCAGCAGTTGCCGCGACATGTACAGCCAGGTCTTTAATGGTCTGGCTGGATCAGTTAGAATCCCAGCTCAAGGACGGCGCTTCCAGAGATTCCATTCTGAAGGCTTTACCAACAATGCAGAATGCTGCGGCCTTTCTGTCAGACGCATCTGTGGACTCAGTCAGGATGGCGGCTAGAGCAGCAGGACTCTCCAACGCGGCTCGTAGAGCTTTATGGTTGAAGTGCTGGTCTGGCGACATTCAATCCAGAACTAAGCTCTGCGCCATTCCGTGTAAAGGAGAATATCTCTTTGGACCAACTCTGGATGAGTTGCTGGAGAAAGCGGGGGATGATAAGAAGAAATTTCCTAATCCGTCTTCAGCATCCTACCGCAGGCCCTTCATTAAGAGGAGATTTGGTCGCGGGAAGAAACGCGGATCCTCACCCTCTAGAGAGAGTTTTAGATGGGAGGACAGACGCGGAAGAGGTACGGGCTATATGTTTCGCCGTTCCTTGAAAGAACAGAAAAAACCGGACCAATGACTAGCGATCCCTGTGGGGGGTAGACTGTCAGCATTCTCCTCAGCTTGGTTTGACATTACAAACAGTAAATGGGTCCGAGGCATCATAGCGAAAGGTCTAAGACTTGACTTTGATCACTGGCCTCGAGATAAATTTAAATTAACCCCTTTACGTTCCTCCCCCCTTGAGCAAGCAGCCTTGGAAGCAGAGGTCACAAACTTATGCTTCAAGAATGTTTTGGTTGAAATCCCAGTATCAGAAAGAGGGAGGGGATTTTACTCTCCTCTCTTTCTGATCAAGAAGCCGGACGGATCATTTAGAACGATCATAAATCTTAAAGGCCTTAATAATTTTCTGACCAATGAATCGTTCAAAATGGAATCAATTGGTTCAGCAATAAAGATGTTGTTTAAAAACTGCTTCATGGTAGTTGTAGATCTAAAGGACGCGTACTATCATGTCCCAATACATGAAGACTTCCAGAGATTCCTGAGGGTAGCTGTGTCAATGGGGGGACAAATTCGTCATTTCCAGTTTAGAGCTCTTCCCTTTGGCTTATCAGCGGCTCCTAGGGTGTTTACCAAGTTAGTGGCCGAAGTCATGGCGCACTTACGAGAGTCTGACATCTTAATTGTCCCCTATTTGGATGATTTCCTTATAGTTGGGAATTCAGCAGACCATTGCCTCTCTCAGCTACAGACAACCACAACCAAACTTGAGCATCTGGGGTGGATTGTGAATTATGAAAAATCCCGATTACAGCCTCAGAAAATACAGAGATTCTTAGGACTGTTGTTAAATTCAGAGACCCAACAGTGTTGTCTTCCGCCCGACAAGTTATTACACATCCAACAACAGGTGTCTAGAGCAACTGATAATCCATCCATGACACTTAGACAGGCTATGTCACTGTTAGGATCTCTAACCTCGTGCATTCCCGCTGTCCGGTGGGCCCAATTTCACACAAGACCTTTACAATCCGAGGTACTGGTTAATGACAGAATCTTACAAGGGTCCTTGCAAAGTCAGATTACTTTGGGTCCAGAAGCACTGACATCTCTTAGATGGTGGCTAATCAATGACAATTTATCGGCAGGAGTTCCCTGGGTGACACAGGTGACACGTATTGTAACGACAGACGCTAGCCCTTCAGGTTGGGGAGCACACATGGACGACATGATAGTTCAGGGTCTATGGGACCCCCTAACATCAGCCTCCTCCAACCAAAAAGAATTAATGGCGGTTGAACTTTCAGTTAAAAAATTACTCTCATATCTGCAGGGTCACCACGTCAAGATCCTCTCGGACAACCAGGTGGCAGTCGCGTACATAAATCACCAGGGTGGAACTCATTCCGAATCACTGATGAGGGTGACAGATCGTCTATTCCAGACTGCGGAAGACCATTTTCTATCTTTAACCGCACTGCACATAAGAGGAAAAGAAAATGTAAAAGCGGACTTTCTAAGCCGCAACACCCTGAGACAAGGGGAGTAGTCTCTAAACGGTCTTGTGTTCAACCAGATTGTCCACAAATGGGGACATCCAGAGGTGGATTTATTTGCCACCAGGGACAATCGAAAGACAGTAAAATTCTGTTCCCTAAATCCCAGGGAGAATCCTCTAGCGGTAGACGCCTTTCTGATCAGTTGGAACTTTCGGCTGGCTTATGCGTTCCCCCCGCTGGCCTTGATACCTCTGGTAATCAGGAAGATAAGAGAGGATCGGGCAAGAGTTATTTTGATTGCCCCATTTTGGCCCAGAAGGGCCTGGTTCACCTGGCTCAGGATCATGTCAGTAGAGGACCCCTGGGTGCTTCCGGACATTCCAGATTTACTCTACCAGGGTCCAATCAGCCATCCTCAAGTAAAGAATCTCCATTTAACGGCATGGAGTTTGAGAGGGCGTTACTGAAGGACAAAGGGTTCTCCCCAAATTTGATTGAAACCCTTATGAAAAGTAGAAAGCAGATTACAACAGCAATCTATGCTAGAACCTGGCGGAAATTCTTAGCCTCTTCTGACTTTAATTTAGAAGAGGGAATTCTTATAAAACAGATCTTAGAATTCCTGCAAAGGGGCTTAGAGCTAGATCTATCCACTAGTACCCTAAAGGTACAAGTCTCGTCCCTAGGGGCCTTGTTTTCCTGTAACATCGCCAATAATTATTGGATCTTAAGGTCCATTAAAGCTTCTAGTAGGGCTAGACCCATACATAAGGATAGATCTATGCCTTGGGATCTTAATCTAGTCCTGTCAGCATTGACTAGAGAGCCGTTTGAACCATTACAATCAGCTTCAATCAAGGCCCTATCCCTTAAAACAGCATTTCTGGTAGCGATAACATCTGCCCGTAGGGTAGGGGACATACAAGCTCTCTCCAGAATTTCCCCTTACACAGAGTTTCTGCCAGATAGGGTAGTCCTCAGACCGGACCCAGCCTATTTACCAAAAGTGTCATCACGGTTTCACAGGCCACAGGAGATAGTTTTACCATCTTTCCTTCCCAATCCCTCCAACCCTAAAGAAGAGCTACTCCATACACTAGACGTTAGGAGATGCCTGTTAGAATACATCTCTGTTACTGATACATGGAAGAAAGATAATGCGTTATTTTTATCTTTCCAAAACCCTAGAAAGGGACTCGGGGTATCAAAGTACACACTAGCGAAGTGGATTAGGGAGGCTATCTCTTTGGCTTATACTGCAGGTGGGGGTCCGACTCCGCAGAATCTGAGGGCGCATTCCACCAGAGCCATGGCTACATCCTGGGCGGAAAGATCTGGAGTATCAATCGACCAGATATGTAAGGCGGCCACATGGTCATCCCCGTCCACCTTCTTTAAACACTATAGGTTGGATTTAGGGGCCTCCTCTGATCTCACCTTCGGGTTAAGGGTGCTGCAAGCTATAGTCCCTCCCTAAGGTAGTGTTACATCTCTGTAAATCTCTCGTCGTGCTGTCATGGGAGTCCGAGTAAAGCATTAAGCTACTTACGGGTAGCGGCATTTCTCGGAGGCCCATGACAGCACCCTTAGTTCCCTCCCTATTCACGTGGGGGTTGCACCTCCTATAATGTATATATCTCACGTATAATACCCAGTTCCAATATATGGGCTATAATATTGTATATAAACTGTATATAATGTATATTTTTGTGTGCCACTAACCGCGGTAGTCCTCTCAAGGCTCTGGAATACAACTGATGCAGGGGAGAGGTGCCGCCCTTTTGTATCTGTAGGTTTCCTGTTCCTAATGGGCGGATCCCCTCTCTCGTCGTGCTGTCATGGGCCTCCGAGAAATGCCGCTACCCGTAAGTAGCTTAATGCTTTTAGCCCCCCAAATTTTTATTTTCCCAAGGGTAACAAGAGAAATTGGACCCCAGTAGTTATTGTCCAATTTGTCCTGAGTATGCTGATACCCCATATGTTGGGGTAAACCCCTGTTTTGGCGCACGGGAGAGCTCGGAAGGGAAGGAGCACTGTTTTACTTTTTAAACGCAGAATTGGCTGGAATTGAGATTGGATGCCATGCTGCACTTGGAGAGCCCTGATGTGCCTAAACAGTCCCCAATTCTAACTGAAACCCTATCCAAACACACCCCTAACCCTAATCCCAACCATAACCCTAACCACACCCTTAACCCTGACACACCCCTAACCCTAATCCCAACCGTAAATGTAATCCAAACCCTAACCCTAACTTTAGCTCCAACCCTAACTTTAGCCCCAACCCTAACTCTAACTTTAGCCCCAACCCTAACTGTAGCCCTAACCGTAACTTTAGCCCCAACCCTAACCCTAGCCCTAACCCTAGCCCTAACCCTAGCCCTAGTCCTAACCCTAACCCTAGCCCTAACCCTAGCCCTAACCCTAGCCCTAGCCCTAGTCCTAACCCTAACTCTAGCCCTAACCCTAGCCCTAGTCCTAACCCTAACTCTAGCCCTAACCCTAGCCCTAACCCTAACCCTAGCCCTAACCCTAGCCCTAACCCTAACCCTAACCCAAGCCCTAATGGGAAAATGGAAATAAATACATTTTTTTTATTTTTTTATTTTTCCCTAACTAGGGGGGTTTGATTTACATTTATAGCGGGGTTTTTTTTAGCAGATTTTTATGATTGACAGCTGTCACACACTAAAAGACGCTTTTTATTGCAAAAAATATTTTTTGCGTTACCACATTTTGAGACTTATAATTTTTCTATATTTTGGTCCACAGAGTCATGTGAGGGCTTGTTTTTTGCGGGACGAGTTGACATTTTTATTGGTACCATTTTTGGGCATGTGACATTTTTTGATCGCTTTTTATTCCAATTTTTGTGAGGCAGAATTACCAAAAACCAGCTATTTATGAATCTCTTTTGAGGGGGGGGGCGTTTATATCGTTCCACGTTTGGTAAAATGGATAAAGCAGTTTTATTCTTCGGGTCAGTATGATTACAGCGATACCTCATTTACATAATTTTTTTATGTTTTGGCGCTTTTATACGATAAAAACTATTTTATAGAAAAAATAATTATTTTTGCATCGCTTTATTCTGAGGGCTATAACTTTTTTATTTTTTTGCTGATGATGCTGTATGGTGGCTCGTTTTTTGCGGGACAAGATGACGTTTTCAGTGGTACCACGGTTATTTATATCTGTCTTTTTGATCGCATGTTATTCCACTTTTTGTTCGGCGGTATGATAATAAAGAGTTTTTTACCTCATATTTTTTTTTTTTTTTTTTTTAACGATGTTTACTGAAGGGGTTAACTATTGGGACAGTTTTAAAGGTCGGGTCGTTACGGACGCGGCGATACTAAATATGTGTAGTTTTATTGTTTTTTTTTATTTAGATAAAGAAATGTATTTATGGGAACAATATTTTTTTTTTCTTTATTTAGGATTTTTTTTTTTTTTTACACATTTTAAAATTTTTTTTTGTAACTTTACTTTGTCCCAGGGGGAACATCACTGTATAGTGACAAATCACTGATCTGACACTTTGCAGAGCACTGTGTCAGGTCAGCGATCTGACGTGCCCTGTTCCTGGCTTACCTGCGCCTGCTCTGAGCAGGCACTTGGTAAGCCACCTCCCTGCAGGACCCGGAAGTAGCCCTGCGGCCATTTTGGATCCGGGGCCTGCAGGGAGGAGACGCTCGGTACAAGGTGAGCACATTGCCTTGTACCGATCGTCTCAGGGAAGCACGCAGGGAGCCCCCTCCCTGCGCGATGCTTCCCTGTACCGCCGGAACACTGCGATCATCTTTGATCGCAGTGTGCCGGGGATTATTGTGCCCGGAGCAGTCTGTGACTGCTCCTGGCACATAGTGCCGGAAGTCAGCTGTGATAGTCAGCTGACACCCGGCCGCGATCGGCCGCGCTCCCCCCGTGAGCGCGGCCGATCGCATATGACGTACTATCCCGTCATATGGGATTAAGGGGTTAAAAATAAATAAATGTGTAAAACAGGGTGTTTTGTATTATTTCAAATAAGGAACTTTATTGTTTCTGTGTGTTTATTTACAAACTTACTATGGGATTAATAGACTCCTCTCCATTACTAACCTCTTGATGTCACCTGACAATAATGTCACGGGAAGCCTAGGTGGGCAAGAGCTAATAACCCGGGCCCCTGCAATTTCGCTCAGACTAGGGAAATCCTGACTGACCCTCTACCTAGAGTTTACACTGATGGTGTGCATGTCTAGGCCTCCACCCTCTCCCTGTCTCCTGTTTCAACCCTAGGCTGAAATTACCACCCACCACCCAGTGAAGAGATCATACACCAATACCCACAGTTAGCACAGACAAGGATAACGGAAAATATACACCACACCGCAGTCACTCAGGAATACACTATAAATGCACAGGGCAAAATAAATACAAATATAGGAAGGAGTAAATAAGACAAAGGGAAATACACCACCAGATACGATACTCCAACTCCTAGCTCACCACTCCAGACCGAGATAACCAAGCACTAGACAGAAGCTATAATCGGCGACGCCCAATGTTCAGAAGAACTATTTAAAGGCAGTGGGCATGGCCCAGCTTCCAATCCGAGCACCAGCTAAATTAACCCCGGACCAGCTAGATAAAATCTAGCCGATGCCACTGAGCACATAGTGGACAAAAGCGGAATTACCGCTGTCTGTCGAACGCCCTGGTATGAACAGCGTCCGACATGACAAATACATAGGTGACATAAACCCCAACCCTATTACCCCACTATACACTGCCACAGGGCAAGTGGGAAGAGCAAGCCTAAGTTCCAGATTTGGCGCATCCATAAGATGCGCCATTTCTGGGGAAGCTGAGGGCTGATATGGTTAGCCTGAGGGGGAAGCAATATCTCTGACCCCTTCCCAGGCTATTAATATCAACTTACAGCTGTCTGTTTAGCCTTTGCTGGTTTGAATTTATAGGTGGACCCTATGTCATTTTTTTTCTGCTGTCCCCTATAAATTCACCAGGAAAGGCTAAGCAAACAGCTGTGAGCTGTAATTAATAGCCTGGGAACCTTATGGGGTATTGTCCTTTGTCCCAGATTATTAACATCAGCCACCAGCCGTGGGCTTTCCTCAGCTGGATATGAAAAGTGCGCGGGAGCCCATGCAGTTCTTTTTTTTTTATATAATTATTTGTTTTGTACAGACGTTACACAGTGGCTGCTGAATACAACTCTTAGCATGACCAGGAGACGATGAGAGCTGCCTTCAGTGACCGGTGCCTGGGATCAACGCAAACTGTACTGCTTTTCCCAGGCGCCGGTATGTGTCACACGGTCACATAGACGGCAAACAGATGTGAAACACGGACCACGGACAGCAAACGGATACAGAGATGTCACATACATACATTCGTATGGCACGCGGACACAGACCACAAATCTCACCAGTACGGGTTTTTCCTGTACAGGAATCACCAGGATGTGTGAAAGAGGCCTGAGAGTGCCCAAGAACCCAGACGTGTGGCACTGCTATACCTGTAAAAATACAAATGAAACTTATGCCAACGTCCCATAATATCTCACAACAAATTTGGACTAACATAGGTGCTGAAAACATGAAGACTTCGGTTCTACTTTTGCCAGAAGCAAGTCGGTGCACGACAATGACTAATACATAGGGCAGCAATAATGCTTGTTCTGCTTTAACATAAAGACACAAAGGGAAACAGACAATGAAAGAAACAGCAATCACTCAACATGCTCCCAGACTACAGAAAGGGAAAATAAACCAAATAGGAGATAAGGTAAAGGAAGACACTTAAACAGATATCTTCAAAGAGGACTCCAAGACAGCCTCTCTTCACACAGCTCACACCTCCAACTCTAAACCAGGTTATGGAAAACTGTCACTGGCAACAACTCAAGCTAAGGTTACTTTCACACATTAGGTTTTTTGCATCAGGCATAATCCGGCGAATTTTAAAAAAAACGGATCTGTTTTTTTCTCATACAGTTGTATTAGCGTCGGATTGTGCCTGATGTCCCAACGTTTCATCCGTTTTTTGCCGGATCCGTCAAAAATTAGTTTTTCGACTGATGGAGAAAACGTCCTAAGAGGTGAGTCTTTGTACCAGAAAAGAGTGGAGAAATCAGAACAGCTAAGATAGCTCAGGACAGAGAGGTGTAGGAGACAAACCAAACTGTTTAACCATTGCAACAACAAAACAAGGGAAATCTGCACAGCTAAGTGGAAGGCAAAGCAGATCCAACGTTGCAATCTTATGACCACTCTCTGTTTCTGTATCTCCGTGACAGTACCCACCTCCTTAGAGGGGACTTCGGACCCTCAGGACCAGGTTTATTTGGATTGAAGACATGAAACGTACTAGCCTGATTGCTTGAACGCTGGTACACACATTCTCTTCTCTGGACTGTTACCTTTCCAATGTACCAAATACTGAAGTGACCGGTAGGGTTGAGCGAAACAGATCGGACAAATTGAAAAATCGCCGACTTTCGGCAAAGTCGGGTTTCATGAAACCCGACCCGATCCCAGTGTGGGATCGGCCATGCTGTCGGCGATCTTCACGCCAAAGTCGCGTTTCGTATGACGCTTTCAGCGCCATTTCTCAGCCAATGAAGGAGGACGCAGAGTGTGGGCAGCGTGATGACATAGGTCTCGGTCCCCACCATCTTAGAGAAGGGCATGACAGTGATTGGCTTGCTTTCTGCGGCGTCACAGGGGCTATAAAGGGGCGTGCACGCCGACCGCTATCTTACTTCTGTCGATCTGAGCATAGGGAGAGGTTGCCGCAGCATCGTCAGAAGCAGGGATATACTTAGGGAGGGAAGATTAACCCCCCAAACTGCTTGTGCTGTAGCGATTTCGACTGTCCAACACCACCTTTTCTTTGCAGGGACAGTGGAGGCTAGATTTTTGTGCATCAGCTCTGTAGCTTATAAGGCTCCCTGATAGCTGCATTGCTGTTTGTACGCCGCTGTGCAAACCAACTGCTTTTTTAAAAGCAAAAATCCTGTTGCTCCTTTCTGCACAGTTCTATTGTTTATTTGTCCATACTTTTGTGTGCAGCAGTCCTTTTTATTGCTGGCTGCCATACTTGTCCTGAGATCATTGTAGGGAGATTGTTATTGTAGTACAGTCCCTTTTTTTATATATCTTCCAGCCACGTTCTGCCACTTACATTGTGTAGTGTAATACAGTGGGCCTGGTTTTTGCAGCAGTCTCCCACATAATAAAGGGAGATTTAAATTGCCCCTAAGTGGATCTGTGTCAGTTCTGTTTGTCGTATATCTGCCAGCCACTTTCTGACACTTACATTGTGTAGTGTAATACAGTGGGCCTGGTTTTTGCAGCACTCTCCCACATAATAAAGGGAGATTTAAATTGCCCCTAAGTGGATCTGCGTCAGTTCTGTTTGTCGTATATCTGCCAGCCACTTTCTGCCACTTACATTATGTAGTGTAATACAGTGGGCCTGATTTTTTCAGCATTCTCACACACATAAAAGGGAGATTTAAATTGCCACTAAGTGGATCTGCGTCAGTTCTGTTTGTCGTATATCTGCCAGTCACTTTCTGCCACTTACATTGTGTAGTGTAATACAGTGGGCCTGGTTTTTGCAGCAGTCTCCCACACAAAAAATGGAGATTTAAATTGCCACTAAGTGGATCTGCGTCAGTTCTGTTTGTCGTATATCTGCCAGCCACTTTCTGCCACTTACATTGTGTAGTGTAATACAGTGGGCCTGATTTTTGCAGCAGTCTCCCACACAAAAAAGGAGATTTAAATTGCCACTAAGTGGATCTGCGTCAGTTCTGTTTGTTGTATATCTGCCTGCCACTTTCTGCCACTTACATTGTGTAGTGTAATACAGTGGGCCTGATTTTTGCAGCAGTCTCCCACACAAAAAAGGAAGATTTAAATTGCCAACGAGTTTATATACACCTTCTACCTTGTTTTACAGTACCATATAACGGTTGTTAGTTTGGTTACATTTTCCCAAAAATGAGGAAGTCTGGTGGAAGAGGCCGTGGGCGGTGATTGCCAGCTGGTAATGATGGTGGTGATGGTGGAGCATCTGGTGGTAGTGGGAAAAGCAAAATAGCACCTAAGGCTCGAGTTGTTCAGACAGCATCATCGTCTGGCTACACAAGGCCTCGAAGGCTCCCTTATCTGGGAGTAGGAAAACCACTTTTAAAGCCGGAGCAGCAGGAACAAGTTTTGGCTTTCATTGCTGACTCAGCCTCTAGCTCTTTCGCCTCCTCTTCAGAAAGTTCGAAATATAAAAGCAGCGAGTCGTCAGTGGATGCTCCCGGTCAGGAACAAGTCGCTTCCCTGTGTCCTTCACCCAAAGCAAAAGTGAAGGATGCGGCAGGCGACACTACAGGTTACTCCATGGAGCTCTTTACACATACCGTGCCAGGGTTAGAAAGGGAAATAGTTAACAGCCCATTACAAGATGAATCGGACATGGAGTGCACAGATGCACAGCCACAGCTAGATTATTATGCTGTTCCATTGACTCAGATCACTACATTGCCCTCACAGTGTACTGATCCAGAATCTGATCCTGATGAGACTATGGTGCCCCGTCCCGAATGCTATAGCATCTTACACGGTGACTCAGAGGAAGGTGCACAGGACATTGAAGAGGAGGTGATAGATGACCCAGTTGTTGACCCAGATTGGCAGCCATTGGGGGAACAGGGTGCCGCTGGCAGTAGCTCTGAAGCGGAAGAGGATGATCCACAGCAGGCATCAACATCGCAACAGCTTTCATCTGGCAGTCCCGTATCAGGCCAAAAACGTGTGTCTAATACAAAAACAGTTTTAGGACAGCGTGGCCATCCGGTGAAAGTAGCACAGCGTGCAATGCCTGAAAAGGTATTTGATAGTAGGAAGAGTGCAGTGTGGCAATTTTTTAACCAAGATCCGAATGATCAGTGCAAAGTTATCTGTAAGAAATGCTCAAAGACCTTTAGCAGAAGGAAGAATCCCCTAAATTTAAATACAACGTGCATGCGTAGACATTTAACCAGCATGCACTTGCAAGCCTGGACTAACTACCAAACGTCCCGTAACGTTGGTGTACCTGCTCAGAATGAAGGTAGTCAGCAACGCTACATTGCTTCCCTCACTGCAAGAATACCATCACCAACCCTCTCTCAATCTGCCATGTCCACCACCACCCCTGCTAGTTCCACCATATGCAGCTCTCCAGTCCAGCTCACCCTACAAGAGACTCTCGTTAGGAAAAGGAAGTACTCATCCTCTCATCCGTGTACACAGGGTTTGAACGCCTACATTGCTATACTAATCTCGTTAGAGATGATGCCCTACCGGTTGGTTGAAAGCGAAGCTTTCAAGCCCTGATGGCCTACGCAGTACCACGCTATGCCCTACCCAGTTGACACTTCTTTGCGAGAAAAGCCATCCCAGCCCTCCACCAACATGTCAAAGACCGCATTGTCCAGGGACTCAGGCAATCAGTCAGTAGAAAGGTGCACCTCACAACAGATGCATGGACCAGTAGGCATGGCCAGGGACCTTACGTGTCCATCACAGCACACTGGGTTAATGTGGCGGATGCAGGGTCCACAGGGGACAGCCATAGTGGGACAGTTGTGCCTAGCCCATGGTCTAGTAAACAGTTGGCAGTAGGCGTTTGACACCCCTCCTCCTCCTCCTCCTCCAGAAGCAAAAGCTCGTCCACAGAGCGCAGTCGCCCTACCACTCCATCCGCAGCTGCCAGTGTTGCACACGAGGTGTCCCATTATGGAACAGCTAGCGGTAAGCGTCAGCAGGCTGTGTTGGAAATGAAGTGTTTGGGTGACAACAGACACACCGCGGAAGTACTGGCAGAGTACTTGCAGCAAGAAACTCAGTCATGGCTGGGCAGTGTACATCTTGAGGCAGGCAAGGTAGTCAGTGATAACGGAAGGAATTTTATGGCTGCCATAGCCCTTTCAGAACTGAAACACATACCTTGCCTGGCTCACACCTTGAAACTGGTGGTGCAGTGCTTCCTGAAAAGTTACCCGGGGTTACCAGCCCTGCTCCTGAAGGTGCGAAGACTTTGCTCGCACATCCGCCGGTCGCCCATAAACTCCAGCCATATGCAGAACCATCAGCGATCGCTGAAGCTTCCCCAGCACCGCCTAATAATCGATGTTGCAACAAGGTGGAACTCCACACTGCACATGCTTCAGAGGCTGTGCGAACAGAGGCGTGCTGTAATGTATTTGTGGGAGGAAAACATACATGGGCAGGCAGTTGTATGGCAGACATGGAGTTGTCAGGTGTGCAGTGGTCGAAACTACAAGACCTCTGTCAAGTCCTTCAGTGTTTTGAGGAATGCACACGGCTGGTAAGTGCAGATCATAAGCATGAGCATCCCACTAATGCGTCTGCTGATGCAAAGTTTGACGCACATTAAGGAGCAGGCGTCTGCAGCCGAGGATGAGGGAAGCCTTGATGACAGTCAGCCATTGTCTGCTCAGGGAACTCTCCTGGACGAGGTGGCGGACAAAGAGGAGGAGGATGATGGGGATGAATATTTATGGAGGAGGATGCTTCTCAGGGGGCAATAGAAACTGGTGGCGTTGCAAGGTCAGGTACAGGGTTTTTGCGGGAGACAAGTGATGTTGATTTGCAAGAAAGTGCTCCTCAACCCAGCACAAGCAGTGAATTGACACCTGGAACATTGGCCCACATGGCTGATTATGCCTTGCGTATCCTAAAAAGGGACCCCCGCATTATAAAAATGATGACCGATGACGATTACTGGTTGGCCTGCCTCCTGGATCCATGCTACAAAGGGAAATTACAAAATATCATGCCACATGAGAACCTTGAGCAAATATTGGCTACCAAACAAGCAATTCTTGTAGACCATTTGGTTCAGGCATTCCCAGCACACAGCGGCGGTGATGGTTCTCACACGAGCTGCAGGGGGCAACATGGAAGAGGTGTTAGAGGTTCACAAATCAGAAGTGGCGTTGGACAGAGGGGTTTTATGACCAGGTTGTGGAGTGATTTCGCAATGACCGCAGACACGACAGGTACTGCTGCATCAATTCAAAGTGGCAGGAGACAACATTTGTCCAGTATGGTTACGAACTATTTTTCCTCCCTTATCGATGTTCTCCCTCACACGTCATTCCCCTTTGATTACTGGGCATCTAAAATAGACACCTGGCCTGAATTGGCAGAATATGCATTACAGGAGCTCGCTTGCCCAGCTGCTAGTGTGCTATCAGAAAGAGTCTTTAGTGCTGCTGGTTCAATACTGACCGAAAAAAGGACTCGTCTGGCTACCCAAAATGTTGATGACCTAACCTTTATTAAAATGAACCAATCATGCATTTCAAATTATTTTGCCCCACCTTCCCCTGCTGACACGTAGCTTGCCTGAAAAATGTCTTGCTTTTGGCCTCCTCTGACTGACTGCTCTAATTCCTCCATTTGCAGCTGCTGAATGTCCACCATAGGCCATTTTTTTATTTCCCTAAATGGGCTGACTCCCCCCACAGGGCCGTGGTCACCACCTAGCGCAAGCACCCGTGTGAGTGCCGTTTGCCTGGACAGGTGGTGTGCCCACTCTTGGGTGACGGCACTGGCACAGGGTCCCTCATAGTACAATGAAGTGTCTCTGACGGTGGTGGTGCACAACCAACGTCAGACACACCATCGTAATATGAGTGGCCCTGTGCCAGTACCACCGCCCACGAGAGAGTGTTCCCCCCCCTGGTCGAACAGTGCTCTACCACTTGCAATACTTACCTCTCCCTGCTCCACCACAGTGTAGTCTGTGCTGATAAATCCTTCAATGGCACTGCCAATACAAATTTGTTTTAATGATAGATGATAGTTAAAATATACAGGGGCCCTGGTCTCCATTTAGACCATTTAATACTTTGCGCCAACTACCACTGTCTGCTACTCAGCAGAGGAGCCCACCCCTGTACGTAGCTATGCCACCTGTTTATTTTGGAAAAAAATTTTGGCAGACATTTACCTCACTTTATTATTTTGGCCTACTAACTGTGTCAGCCACTCCTTACAGTTGTCCTCCACTGAACAACGCTATGCCGCCTGTGTACCCCTGTAACCAATTTTAAACTGCATTAAGCCTACTTTTTTATTTTAGGCCTACTACGTCTGTCTGTCTGCGCCATTCCTTACAATTGTCCTCCGCTGAACAACGCTATGCCGCCTGTGTACCCCTGTGACCAATTTTAAACTGCATTGACCCTACTTTTTTATTTTAGGCCTACTAAGTCTGTCTGCGCCACTCATTACAATTGTCCTCCGCCGAAAAACGCTATGCCGCCTGTGTACCTCTGTAACCAATTTTAAACTGCATTTGGCCTACTTGTTTGGTTGGGTCTACTAACGGTGTTTGCCGCTCCTTGCTTTTCTCCTCCACTGAACAAAGCTGAGCTTCAATTTTCAGCCTATATCAAATAGTAAACTGCATTTGGCCTACTTGTTTGGTTGGGTCTACTGTTGTGGATTCTGTTTGTGGGCTCCCTCTGGTGGTTACTGCTGGTACTGGGTGACTTAGGTGGGTTGCGGCCTTTGGTTTCCACCTGTCCATCAGTGGCTGGGTGTTTCCTATTTTACCTGGCCTTTCTGTCATTTCCCTTGCCGGCTATCAATGTATTCAGATGTGCTCTGTTTGGTTCCTGCCTACCTGCTCCCAGATCTTTCAGGATAAGCTAAGTGCTGATTTTCAGTTGTTTGGTTTTTTTGTCCAGCTTGCTTATTATGTCTCTATGCTAGCTGGTAGCTCTAGTGGACTGAGGTTCTCCCCATGTGCCATGAGTTGGCACATGGGTTCTTGTAATCTCAGGATGTTTTTTTTTTGATTAGGGTTTTTTGCTGACCGCTCAGTCCCCTTTTGTATCGTTCTGCTTTCTAGTTTACAGCGGGCCTCAATTTGCTAAAACTATATATATCATCTCTATGTGTGTGCCTTCCTCTCATTTCACCGTCAATACATGTGGGGGGCAACTATATCTTTTGGGGTTCATTCCGCTGGAGGCAAGTGAGGTCTTTATTTTCTCTGCAGTGCTAGTTAGCTCTTAGGCTGGTGCGTGGCGTCTAGAACCAACGTAGGCACGCTCCCTGGCTATCTCTAGTTGCGTTTGTCAGGCGTAGGGCAGCGGTCAGCCCAGGTTCCATCACCCTAGAGCTCGTCCGTAATATATTTGTACTTTGCTTGTCCTGTGCTATCCCTAGCCATTGGGATTCATGACAGTCTACTAACGTTGTCTGCCGCTCCTTGCTTTTCTCCTCCACTGAACAAAGCTGAGCTTCAATTTTCAGCCTATATCAAATATTAAACTGCTTTTGGCCTACTTGTTTGGTTGGGCCTACTAATGGTGCCTGCCGCTCCTTGCTTTTCTCCTCCACTGAACAAAGCTGAGCTTCAATTTTTAGCCTATATCACATATTAAACTGCATTTGGCCTACTTGTTTGGTTGGGCCTACTAACGGTGTCTGCCGCTGCTTGTTGTTCTCCACCACTGAACAAAGCTGAGCTTCAATTTTCAGCCTATATCACATATTAAACTGCATTTGGCCTACTAGTTTGGTTGGGCCTACTAACGGTGTCTGCCGCTCCTTGCTTTTCTCCTCCACTGAACAAAGCTGAGCTTCAATTTTCAGCCTATATCACATATTAAACTGCATTTGGCCCACTTTATTACTTGGCCCTACTAACTGTGTCTGCCACTCCTTACAGTTGTCCTCCGCTGAACAAAGCTATGCCGCCAGTTTACTCCTGTTACCAATTTTGAACTGCATTTAGTCCACTTTATTATTTGGGCCTATATCTGTGTTTCCTCCTCATCCTGCCCATTGCCCAGCCACTGCTAGATGAGTCTGCTGGTTCATTGACCCAGACCACTATATTCCCCTTGCTCTGCAGAGGCTCCCCTATGAAAGGCGGGGTACGACAAAATCTACTGTATCCATATGTCGGTGGCCTTGGCCACCTACTCTATCAAGGTAGACAAAGCCAACCTAGGATAGAAAACATTTTTGCCACCTTGGTTTTCTTATCCAAAACCCCTCAACTGTGACATTATCCATGTGAACAAGAGACCAAATATCCACAAATTCGTGTTTTATATTTTTTTCTTTGTTTCCGTGGGCATGCGAGTACGTAATAGAGCTACACCACAGAACATGGAATCCAGAAAAGCAAAATTGGTGCTAAAGTGAGGCTGCCCATTCGGAGCTCCCCTGTAGAACCCGAATGTATTGACATGAATCATTACGCTCCAATTTTACTAAAAATGTTCTCAACATATCTATGAAATCACTACAATCATTATTCTGACTATTCACTACTACAGTGGGCCATGTCCCACTGCAGGTCAACTCATCTCCATTGGGTGATCCAGAGTTTCCGGCTGCAACCCCAGGCTGTGGTGGAATGTCGGGTGTCATGTGTCACAAGTCGGCAGGAAGAAGCGCTTGACGGGACTGGCCACAGCTACCCTATCCTTAATGGGACATGCTTCAGACTCTTTTGGAGTGATGTAGTTCTTTTTGACCATTCGGGGTGGTGATTCATCAGAAGATGAAAATGAAAAATCGGATAATGAGGAACAACTAGGAAAATTGTCTACACTCCTGGGTTGGACAGACTTTCCATACTTCTGCCGGTACCTTCTGATGTGGCGATGATGGTGATGTTACAAGACATATCTGCCACTCTTGCTGCCTACCAAAGACAAGGTGAAAAGAGAAACTGGACAGCTCCTTCTAACAGTAATGTTCCGCTGTGGTAAAGTTCAGCAAGCAAAAGCATACTTTAGAAAGCAGCCACTGTATCCTCATTGACTCATGCACAGGTCCTGAAACCTGCCCTATAGGCATGTCCCTCATAGCCCTTGGTGAAGGGTAAAACCACTCCCAGGTGTGGGATAATAAGAGCTTCTCTTTGTGTTTTTTTTTTAACCTTTTTTATTCCTCCTCCTCACATAGTCACCAGTAACCCCTATGGGCTCAGTGCCCCCAGCCTATCCTACCTGAATGTTCTTCAATAGGGATAGTATGATCCCTGCTGTGCCACTTTCTCCAGGACCAACTTACCAACTTCTCTAGGGCTTCAGTCATGATGGTATCCAATCTGTGCTGAAGGTGATCTTCTGGTTTCAGAGGAAGGAAGAGGGAGTACGTTCCCGTCTTTACATTTATATATCCCTTCTTGACCCTCCTGTAGGGGACAGGGACCTGGTGAGCTGTGCAGACGGGTGGAACCATTGTTGCCGGGAGTCGGGGTTCTGGGGGACGGATTTGAGGGGTGCATGGGAAGCCAGGCTCATGTGACAGGAGGAAGAGTGACGCAGGGAGAGGAGAGGATAAAAAGCAAAACGCGCGAAAGCAGGGGCAGAGAAGCGCGGGAAATCTCTGAGGAGAGGAAACTGCAGCGCAGTTGTTGTGAGTGTGCAGGCCGCAGTGAGACTTGCTGGAAGCAGGGGGAAAACGTGCAACAGACACTGCGGGCAACTACCAGAGCCCCCAAAAAGAGGCGCATTCGTCGTCAGCGACCCCCCAGGCAGAGGGGTAGTGCTGACCAGCTCAGGGACAGTATTACCGCGCTCCCTGAGAGCACCTTGCCAGAGAGTGCTACGGACTCGCATGGTTTCGTCTCAGCTGTGACTGATACTGATTATTCTCCTAATCCTCCTCAAAAAGACTCTTCTCTGGACTGGGAGGCTGTTACCTCGGATCAACGTCCGCCTGCAGGAGGGAACGCAGCACCGCAAAAGACATTCTGGACTCGACTCTACGCCTGGGCCCGTCGCCAGAAGACACCTCCTTCCTCCGCCATCAGGACTACGGCGTTGTCGGAGCCTCACCGTCAGGACTACATCGCTGAACCAGCACTGATAAGTGACCGTTGTTGACTTTATCTTAGTAGGGAGTCACTAGTGAGGCGCTGCCGCGTTCTACGGGTATAGTTCAGGGCAGTCATATAGTAATTAGGATTTACTGCGAGATTGTGTTCTTGTATATAAGTTCCCTGCGTGGAAAAACGTTTGTCATCTTTTTGGTTGGAAGTCAAAAAGAAAGTTAAAAACGCTATTTGCTTTCTGGCTCCTATTTGTCCCTGCATCCTTCTTTACCTGCGGTCCCTACATTTGGCGTAGTCGGCAGGATGCAGGATCCAAAGAAGGAGCCAGAAGATACGGAGGATGGGGCTGGGCCTAGAGCTTCTCTCTCATTGGGGGCCATGTTAAACAATTTGCCCAAGTTTAATGGGAGCAACATGTTGTTGTGGAGCTGGACTGAAAGGATGAGGGGGCTGTTGAGAATGCATCCTATGACCCCAGCCCTGGAAGCAGAGGTGGCCATTATGGCCTTAGATGGAGAGGCTCGGGATTCAGTGATGTTGAGACCCCCCACAGAGCGGAATACTTTTACCGGGGTGTTACATGTGTTAGAGGGGACGCACGGGGATCCCACCGACGTGGGAGAGCTGCGGGCCCGGTTGTTTGGACGGCGACAAAAAGAGGGCGAGACTGTCACTCAGTACATGAATGCTCTGCAAGAGCTAAACATTGCAATCGTGCGGAAAGATGGTATGGGGATGGGACATGTTGACGTGACCCTGCGCGACCAACTGGTGACGGGACTGCGGGATGAGTTGACCAAACAGGCTCTACGTGAACGAGTGCGGGTCGACCCGCGCCTGACTTTCTCCGACATAGGCAATGAGGCCCGCACCCGGGAGCAAGAGAGGGGGGTGACGGTCCTGACAGGAGAGGCTCGGGTTATCCAGACCGCTGCACCAGGAGGGGGTGAGCCGTCGTGGGTTCAGGAGATGCGGCAGGAGCTCAAACAAATCCGAGAGGAACTGGCCGAAGTTAAAAAAAATGCGCGAAGCCCAAGGGAGCTACCCCGGGGGCAAGGGTCTGGGAGTCCAGCTCGTGGCGCTCGTTCAGGATATTATCCGGTCCCCGGTGCTTGCTATGGTTGCGGGGAGGCAGGACACTTCGCACGGGAGTGCCCCCGGAGAGGGAGGGCCTCGTCACGGCGGCCGTTAAACTAGAGGACTCCGAGCTAAGGGGATGACGCTCGGAGTCAGAATCCCCGCGGATGGGTGGTGAAAGTCCCGAAAATTTGGTTGCCAGCTGCCCCCTGGTTTGGGCAGAGTTTGAAGGGCGGGCTGTACGTTGTCTGGTGGACACCGGATCTCAAGTCACGACGATGCCCGAGGCCTATTTTAGAAAACACTTCCCTGTGTCAGTCAGACCCCAATGGGGCCCCGTAATCCGGTTGCAGGCCGCCAATCAGCTGCCCATCCCAGTGGAAGGGGTCACCTGGATGCAAATATCTTTATGTGGGAAAGACCTGGGCCGCCGGGGGGTTGTGTTGACGCGGGGGGATCCCAGCCCACAACATATCGTGACTTTGGGGATGAATGTATTGAAGGACTTTGGCAGTTTGCTGTTAGGGGAGACCACACAAGAGACACTCAATCAGTGGGGGACCAGTACACCTCAAGGCTCCGTGTTCAGACAGTTAGTGAGGGAAGTCCGTGTGCAAGAGACCTTTCAGGAGGGAGACATACTAGGGAAAGTAATCACCTCCCCGACAGCAGAAGTGACGTTTCCCCCAGGACAGACTGTTATATCCCTGCCCATCCGAGCTCGCATCCCTCTGGAAGGAGTGCAAGTGCAGGTTGAGCCCACCTTTACGTCCCCTTTGCCCACAGGACTGCTGGTGGCCCGATCTCTGGCTACTGTTAAAAATGGGGCCGTACCAGTGCGATGTGTGAATGTGGACGAACACGATGTCGTGCTACGGGTCCGAAGTGAGATGGCCAAAGTGTTACGACCGTTAGAAGTGATGCCTCCTCCAGATACTTTACAGTTAAAGGTGGATTCCCCTGATCCCTGGATGGTCAGTGTCCGGTCTACACAGGATCCTGAGCTGATAGCGTTCCGAAAAGGTCAAACTATTCTGGAACATATGCGAGCAGAATTACCGGGTCTGGATCCATCACAAGTCTCGCGAGTGCAGCGGCTCCTTGGACACTATGCTGAAGTGTTTGCGCAACATGAAGATGATTTTGGCTGTACCACGGCCATCGAACATGGAATTCCGACCGGAGATACAGTGCCCATCAGGGAGCGGTACAGACAGATTCCCCCGCAGATGTACCAGGAAGTAAAGACGTTGTTAGGCCAGATGCTACAAAAGGGAGTGATCCGCGAGAGTCAGAGCCCGTGGGCTGCCCCGATCGTGCTGGTGCGGAAAAAGGACGGCACGCTCCGGTTCTGTGTGGACTATCGTAAGCTAAATGCATGCACCGTCCGAGACTCTTATCCACTTCCCCGTATCGAGGAGTCTCTCTCCGTGCTGGGTCGGGCCAAATATTTTTCCACCTTAGACCTAGCCAGCGGATACTGGCAGGTCCCGATGACAGAAGCAGATCGTCCTAAGACAGCGTTCATCCTTCCCATGGGACTATTTGAGTTCAATCGAATGCCGTTTGGGCTGGCCAACGCTCCAGGCACCTTCCAACGATTAATGGAGCGGCGTCTGGGGGATTTGAACTTCGAGGCCACTCTCATTTATCTGGATGACATCATCATCTACGCCCCAACATTCGAGGAACATCTGTGCCGACTGGAACAGGTACTAGACCGGTTGCTGAAATACGGGCTTAAGGTGAAGCCCCAGAAGTGTCACTTGTTCCGGGAACAGATCGAGTACCTGGGGCATGTGGTGTCCGCCGAAGGAGTCCGGCCATCGCAGGAGAAGATTGCTGCAATCCAGGAGTGGCCCACACCGGAGACCGCTAAGGATGTACGGGCGTTCTTGGGCCTCGCTGGGTACTACCGGCGCTTCGTGAAGAATTTTGCTCGCCGTTCTCACAATCTACAAGTCCTGCTGAAAGGAAGCTCCCCCAAGGAACGGGGAAAGAAGATACAATGGCAGGAGTCACAAGAAGCAGCGTTCCGGGACTTGAAGACAGCTCTCATGGAGCCGCCGGTGTTGGCTTATGCGGACTTTTCGCAACCGTTCATCCTACACACCGACGGCAGCTCTCAGGGATTGGGGGCTGTGTTGTCTCAGGTTCAGGATGGGCGGGAGAGAGTGATCGCCTATGCAAGTCGGTCTCTTCATGACTCTGAGTTGAACCCAGACAATTACAGTTCTTTCAAGGTGGAGCTGCTGGCCGTGGTGTGGGCTATGACGGAGCGGTTCGCTGAGTACCTGGCCGGTTCCGAGGTGCTGATACGCACGGATAACAACCCATTGGCACATCTGGAAAATGCAAAATTGGGTGCCCTAGAACAGCGCTGGGTAGCCCGGATGGCCAAGTACAGATACCGTATCCTTTACAAGCGAGGAGCGGAGAATGTTCATGCTGACGCATTATCTCGTCTGCGGAAGAATCCCCCAAGGACTAACCGAGATGAGGAGCTGGAGGGAGAAGAAATCCCCTACGCCATCGGGGGCGCTACTCGGACGGCTGTGAGCCGGGAACAGACCGGGAACGGAACGGCTACAGGACTGTTGGTTCAGAGTCGGGACGAATGGATACGGCTGCAACAGGAAGACCAGGAACTAGCTCCATTGCGACAGTGGATAACGAATGGTCTATTGCCCGTGAGAAGCCCTGGACAAACTCTCCCGTCAGACCTGAACCTTCTTCTGCGGCAGTGGGAGCGCCTAACTCTTCAGGACGGGCTCTTATGCCACTTAACCATGGCTCAGGCAGATTCCGAGCCGACCTGGCAGATGGTCTTACCAGGGCCCGTGGTGGCCGCAGTTGCTAAAGAAGCTCATGAGTCCGGGGCACACTTCGGAGTGAAGAGGACGTTTAAGTGGCTGCAAACTCGGTTCTATCATCCTCGGCTGCTTGCGGAAGTACAAACTGCCTGTAGACAATGTCGACAATGTGAGCTAACCAAGTCACCGGAGGAAAGGGCGCCTGTGCAGAGCATCACGACGTCTGCCCCTTTTGAAGTATTAATGATAGACTACATTACCATTGGAGCAGCGCATCAAGGCTACGAACACTGCCTCGTTATGGTAGATCATTTTTCAAAATTCGCGGTAGTCACCCCTACCCGTGATCAGACAGCTGAGTCGGCGGCGAGCGCTATCTGTAGGAACTTTATTCAAGTTTACGGCTGTCCGAGGCGAATACATTCGGATCAAGGCGCCTGTTTCTTGGGCAAAGTCATGGAAGAGCTGCATCGCCTCTACGGCATTGATAAGTCACGCACCACACCGTATCATCCCCAGGGAAATGGGGCTTGTGAGCGGTTTAACCGGACTTTGCTTCAAATGCTGCGTGCGCTAGAACAAGATCAGAAGGCCCGCTGGCCGGAGTATGTGTCGGACCTAGTGTGGGTCTACAACAATAGAGTTCATCAAGTCACAGGACGCACCCCGTATGAAGTGGTCTTTGGGCGCCCAGGAAAAGGCATGACAGATCTGGAACTGTCTTCGGAGGAAGAAGGCCCCCGAACAGGGATGGCTTCGTGGGTGCGTGATCATCGGCATCGGCTGCAGACCTTACACCGACTGGTATTCGGGAAGTGGAGCATCGGAGCACCCCTACAGCAAAACCCCCAGAGTTCCGGCCAGGTGATCGAGTACTCGTTCGAGAGCAAAGACCGCAAAACAAGTTAGACCATCGTTGGGAAAAAACACCCTATCGGGTGCTTCGCCGTATAGACCCGCATGGACCTGTATATGAAGTGCAGTCTGAGGCCCTCGGAAGTACAGGTACTCGCATTCTTCATCGCAACATGCTCCGGTTGTGTCGCTCTGTTGACTCGGACACCCCGGAATCCGCAATCAGGGAAGAGCCACCTACGACTGAATCCCCCAACAACCATTGGTGGGATGAAGAAGATGATGAAGAAGAAGAACGGCGTCAAAATACTCCCCCTATCTCGACTACTACACTACCCCTGACCAGTCACTCTTCCGCTGACGACATTTCCCCAACACCCCCTATACAAGGACCCGAGCCACGACGTTCTGAACGTTCTACTGCCGGTAGACCCCCAACTCGCTACAGTCCTGACTTACACACCAGACAGACCCAAGTGTGGAACAATCCGTCAGGTGGGCGACCTGTCAGTGCGAAGGCCTCGCCCAGGGACTGGCGAGCATACAGGGTGGGGGAATGTAGGGGACAGGGACCTGGTGAGCTGTGCAGACGGGTGGAACCATTGTTGCCGGGAGTCGGGGTTCCGGGGGACGGATTTGAGGGGTGCATGGGAAGCCAGGCTCATGTGACAGGAGGAAGAGTGACGCAGGGAGAGGAGAGGATAAAAAGCAAAACGCGCGAAAGCAGGGGCAGAGAAGCGCGGGAAATCTCTGAGGAGAGGAAACTGCAGCGCAGTTGTTGTGAGTGTGCAGGCCGCAGTGAGACTTGCTGGAAGCAGGGGGAAAACGTGCAACAGACACTGCGGGCAACTACCAGAGCCCCCAAAAAGAGGCGCATTCGTCGTCAGCGACCCCCCAGGCAGAGGGGTAGTGCTGACCAGCTCAGGGACAGTATTACCGCGCTCCCTGAGAGCACCTTGCCAGAGAGTGCTACGGACTCGCATGGTTTCGTCTCAGCTGTGACTGATACTGATTATTCTCCTAATCCTCCTCAAAAAGACTCTTCTCTGGACTGGGAGGCTGTTACCTCGGATCAACGTCCGCCTGCAGGAGGGAACGCAGCACCGCAAAAGACATTCTGGACTCGACTCTACGCCTGGGCCCGTCGCCAGAAGACACCTCCTTCCTCCGCCATCAGGACTACGGCGTTGTCGGAGCCTCACCGTCAGGACTACATCGCTGAACCAGCACTGATAAGTGACCGTTGTTGACTTTATCTTAGTAGGGAGTCACTAGTGAGGCGCTGCCGCGTTCTACGGGTATAGTTCAGGGCGGTCATATAGTAATTAGGATTTACTGCGAGATTGTGTTCTTGTATATAAGTTCCCTGCGTGGAAAAACGTTTGTCATCTTTTTGGTTGGAAGTTAAAAAGAAAGTTAAAAACGCTATTTGCTTTCTGGCTCCTATTTGTCCCTGCATCCTTCTTTACCTGCGGTCCCTACACTCCCACTAATCAATCAAAACCAATCCTTGTGGAACGCACGCCAGGGCCGTGGGGTACTTGGTACCGGGTCTGGTACTTAAAGGGAATGTCACGGTGGTGGCGACCCGGTCCGTGGCACTGGGCGCCCAAGTAAAAGGGAAAGTCTTTAAAGGGATTTTGTGAATAAAGATTGTGTTCATGACACCTGTGGTTTTTGGTCAGTGATGACCGACGCTGCTTTAAGGGGTCCGCTGGGGTGATGTTATGGCAGCAATAATGGTATGACTTCCCAATGGTGAAGCTGGGTCCCCAGGGCTCCTGGTGTAGTAGGGACAGGTGATAGGTGGTGTAGAAAGAAACGGAGGACACAAAGTTGCAGTCTCTTTACCTTTTTACTGAAGCTTCAGGCAGCCGCAGTCCAGGGTACCGAATCACAGGTGTTGATGGTCCGGCAGGCTTGGAAGCGAATCTGGAATCTACCTTACCAGGTGGAGTCGTAAGTCTTCCTTCTAGCGCTGTGGTGCAGTTCTTTGCTGCCTAAGGCCACACACAAAGTCCCACGTGTTCTCTCTGTCCCCCTTTAGGTAGGACAATACCTGTATGACAGGTAACTCGAGCCTTTTTACAGGATCTCTATCATGACCCGGCCTCTATATGTTACTGTGTCTTCAGGTGTGGGATGGACAGGTAACTTGCAATCAACTGTCCTGCTGGTTTCTGCTGTGAAATGTAGAATACTGCACAACCTCGGTCTTCCAGCTACCAATTTCATGCGCTCAGTAGGGCGGCAGCTCAGTTGCAGCTAACCCCCTTAGTTCTTCACTTCGCCTGTGCTTCGTTCCTCCTTTACGCTCGCTACAATCTGTTCTGCTTTCCTCTCTCTCTTTCTTTCCAGGAGCTGCAGCAGTTTCTCGTGGCTGCTCGGCCCCTCTGCTTCCTTCTCCTCTGTCTCTCTGACAGGAACTGCCTAACTTTCCCTCCAGACCAGAATATATATATAGGGGAGCCACCCACAAGCTGGATCAGAGCTCCCCCTTATGGCCTGGAGTGTAAACATGTTGCATGTTTGTGAATACCTGATAAGAGGAATCCTTCATCGCTTCCAAGCGTGACATCACTCTCCCCATGAGGAAAGCAATGCCACTGTAACAACCAGGAACTTGGGGTGTTACACTTGACCTGCATGTTACAAATTCAAAACCATACAGTCATCCTAATCCTTTATTTAACCCCTTAGAAGACCTTGGCACCTTCGTTATACTCTGTGGTGACAACAAAGGGGTTTTCTGAATTCTAATATTGATTCACTAGATGGCAGCCCGATTCTAAAGAATCGGGAGTCTAGAATCCATATATACTTTATTTATTCAAATGTAAGAATAATACAATTAATAAATAATAGTAAGAAAGAACAAAAAATGGCTGCACTCACCAGCTCTTGACAGTACGGCACATTTCTGATTGGTCGCTCGCGGCAGGCGGCAACCAATCAGAAAAGTGCCGCGCACCACGAAGGCATATATCTTTGTCCACCCTGAGCGGGTGTAGGACGCTGGTGACGTCACTTATCTCCGGACATTATCTCCGGACAAAGCCACGGAAGTTGGCACAAATTGCCGGAAGTAGTATTCTAGGCAATTATATATTAGATTTTAATGTTATCAGTGTTTACCTTTGAACGTTTATATTGTACTGTCCTGTCACCAGCCATGTGTACGATTATCGGCCGAAAGCCTCTCTGGAACCAATAATCACCCCATGTAAAGGTATCTTTATAAGTTAAAGATTCAGAATACTATGACTTTTATCATATCCTGAACAGTCAAGTTTTTTATGAACCGTTAAGGTTTTCTGGTTGAAGTAAAAAAAACTCTGAGTGTTTACAGTTTGAAACCATAAAATGTTGAAAAATTATGTCATTCTTGAGTATATCACTCAATGGTGCTCATAAACGTGTCAAATTTGATCTATAATATACTTTAATATACGTTACTTTAATCTTTAATATACTTAAGAACAGGGCCCCAGACATCACACAGGGGGTCTGAAACACCGCACAGTGGTCCAAAATATCGCTGTGCTCTGCCTGGGGCCCCATATGCTGCCTGGGGCCCCTGTGCTCTGCCTGGGGCCCCATATGCTGCCTGGGGCCCCTGTGCTCTGCCTGGGGCCCCTGTGCTCTGCCTGGGGCCCCATATTCTGCCTGGGGCCCCTGTGCTCTGCCTGGGGCCACTGTGCTCTGCCTGGGGCCCCATATGCTGCCTGGGGCCCCTGTGCTCTGCCTGGGGCCCGATAGGCTGCCTGGGGCCCCTGTGCTCTACCTGGGACCACTGTGCTCTGCCTGGGGCCCCATATGCTGCCTGGGGCCCCTGTGCTCTGCCTGGGGCCCCTGTGCTCTGCCTGGGGCCCCATGTTCTGCCTGGGGCCACTGTGCTCTGCCTGGGGCCCCATAGGCTGCCTGGGGCCCCTGTGCTCTGCCTGGGACCACTGTGCTCTGCCTGGGGCCCCATATGCTGCCTGGGGCCCCATATGCTGCCTGGGGCCCCTGTGCTCTGCCTGGGGCCCCATATGCTGCCTGGGGCCCCTGTGCTCTGCCTGGGGCCCCTGTGCTCTGCCTGGGGCCCCATGTTCTGCCTGGGGCCCCTGTGCTCTGCCTGGGGCCACTGTGCTCTGCCTGGGGCCCCATGTTCTGCCTGGGGCCACTGTGCTCTGCCTGGGGCCCCATAAGCTGCCTGGTGCCCCTGTGCTCTGCCTGGGACCACTGTGCTCTGCCTGGGGCCCCATATGCTGCCTGGGGCCCCTGTGCTCTGCCTGGGGCCACTGTGCTCTGCCTGGGGCCCCATATGCTGCCTGGGGCCACTGTGCTCTGCCTGGGGCCCCATATGCTGCCTGGGTCCCCTGTGCTCTGCCTGGGGCCCCTGTGCTCTGCCTGGGGCCCCATGTTCTGCCTGGGGCCCCTGTGCTCTGCCTGGGGCCACTGTGCTCTGCCTGGGGCCCCATATGCTGCCTGGGGCCCCTGTGCTCTGCCTGGGGCCCCATATGCTGCCTGGGGCCCCTGTGCTCTGCCTGGGGCCCCTGTGCTCTGCCTGGGGCCCCATATGCTGCCTGGGGCCCCTGTGCTCTGCCTGGGGCCCCATGTTCTGCCTGGGGCCCCTGTGCTCTGCCTGGGGCCACTGTGCTCTGCCTGGGGCCCCATATGCTGCCTGGGGCCCCTGTGCTCTGCCTGGGGCCCCATATGCTGCCTGGGGCCCCTGTGCTCTGCCTGGGGCCACTGTGCTCTGCCTGGGGCCCCATAGGCTGCCTGGGGCCCCTGTGCTCTGCCTGGGACCACTGTGCTCTGCCTGGGGCCCCATATGCTGCCTGGGGCCCCTGTGCTCTGCCTGGGGCCACTGTGCTCTGCCTGGGGCCCCATATGCTGCCTGGGGCCCCTGTGCTCTGCCTGGGTGTAGGACACTGGTGACGTCACTTAGCTCCGGACATTAGCTCCGGACATTAGCTCCGGACATTAGCTCCGGACATTATCTCCGGACATTAGCTCCGGACAAAGCCACGGAAGTTGGCACAAATTGCAGGAAGTAGTATTCTAGGCAATTATATATTAGATGGGCATTTCCAGAAGGAAATACATGGTGCTTGAACAGCGCTACCAGCTTTACAGCAGCACTTTTCACACACGGGACTGGGGGGCGCGCTTACTTTTGCACCCGGGGCCGGGGGCGCGCTTACTTTTGCACCCGGGGGCGCACTTACATTTGCACCCAGATGCGCACTTACTTTTGCACCCGGGGGCGCACTTACTTTTGCACCCGGGGGCGCACTTACTTTTGCACCCGGGGGCGCACTTACTTTTGCACCCGGGGGCGCACTTACTTTTGCACCCGGGGGCGCACTTACTTTTGCACCCGGGGGCGCACTTACTTTTGCACCCGGGGGCGTACTTACTTTTGGGGCCGCACTTACTTTTGGTGGGCGGGGCTCCTCGGCCTCCGATTTGGTTGGTGGGGCCCCTCGTCCTCTGATTTGGTGGGTGGGGACCCTCGTCCTCCGATTTGGTGGGCGGGGACCGGCCTCCGATTTGGTGGGCGGGGACCCTCGGCCTCCGATTTGGTGGGCGGGGACCCTCGACCTCCGATTTGGTGGGCGGGGACCCTCGGCCTCCGCTTTGGTGGGCGGGGCCCCTCGGCCTGCGATTTGGTGGGCGGGGTCCCTCTGCCTCCGATTTGGTGGGCGGGGACCCTCGGCCTCCGCTTTGGTTGGCGGGGCCCCACGGCCTCCGATTTGGTGGGCGGGGTCCCTCTGCCTCCGCTTTGGTGGGCAGGGCCGCTCGGCCTTCGATTTGGTGGGCGGGGCTCCTCGGCCTCCGATTTGGTTGGTGGGGCCCCTCGGCCTCCGATTTGGTGGGCGGGGCCCCTTATCCTCCGATTTGGTGGGCGGGGCCCCTCGGCCTCCGATTTGGTGGGCAGGGCCCCTCGGCCTCCGATTTGGTGGGCGGGGCCCCTCGGCCTCCGATTTGGTTGGCGGGGCCCCTCGGCCTCCGATTTGGTGGGCAGGGACCCTCGGCCTCCGATTTGGTGGGCGGGGCCCCTCGGCCTCCGATTTGGTTGGTGGGGCAACTCAGCCTCCGATTTGGTGGGCGGGGACCCTCGGCCTCCGATTTGGTGGGCGGGGCCCCTCGGCCTCCGATTTGGTTGGTGGGGCCCCTCGGCCTCCGATTTGGTGGGCAGGGCCCCTCGGCCTCCGATTTGGATGGTGTGGACCCTCGGCCTCCGATTTGGATGGTGTGGACCCTCGGCCTCCGATTTGGTGGGCGGGGACCCTCGGCCTCCGATTTGGTGGGCGGGGCCCCTCGGCCTCCGATGTGGTGGGCGGGGCCCCTCGGCCTCCGATTTGGAGGGCGGGGACCCCCGGCCTCCAATTTGGTGGGCGGGGCCCCTCGGCCTCCGATTTGGTGGGCGGGGACCCTCGGCCTCCGATTTGGTGGGCGGGGACCCTCGGCCTCCGATTTGGTAGGCGGGGCCCCTCGGCCTCCGATTTGGTGGGCGGGGACCCTCGGCCTCCAATTTGGTGGGCGGGGACCCTCGGCCTCCAATTTGGTGGGCGGGGACCCTCGGCCTCCGATTTGGTGGGCGGGGACCCTCGGCCTCCGATTTGGTGGGCGGGGCCCCTCGGCCTCTGATGTGGTGGTCGGGGCCCCTCAGCCTCCGTTTTGGTGGGCGGGGCCGGGCCCCTCGGCCTCCGCTTTGGTGGGCGGGGCCGCTCGGCCTTCGATTTGGTGGGCGGGGCTCCTCGGCCTCCGATTTGGTTGGCGGGGCCCCTCGGCCTCCGATTTGGTTGGCGGGCCCCTCGGCCTCCGATTTGGTGTGTGCTCTGCCTGGGGCCACTGTGCTCTGCCTGGGGCCCCATATGCTGCCTGGGGCCCCTGTGCTCTGCCTGGGGCCCCATATGCTGCCTGGGGCCCCTGTGCTCTGCCTGGGGCCCCTGTGCTCTGCCTGGGGCCCCATGTTCTGCCTGGGGCCCCTGTGCTCTGCCTGGGGCCACTGTGCTCTGCCTGGGTGTAGGACACTGGTGACGTCACTTATCTCCGGACATTAGCTCCGGACATTAGCTCCGGACATTAGCTCCGGACATTAGCTCCGGACATTATCTCCGGACATTAGCTCCGGACAAAGCCACGGAAGTTGGCACAAATTGCAGGAAGTAGTATTCTAGGCAATTATATATTAGATTGTCCTGTCACTAGCCATGTGTACGATTATCGGCCGAAAGCCTCTCTGGAACCAATAATCACCCCATGTAAAGGTATCTTTATAAGTTAAAGATTCAGAATACTATGACTTTTATCATATCCTGAACAGTCAAGTTTTTTATGAACCGTTAAGGTTTTCTGGTTGAAGTAAAAAAAACTCTGAGTGTTTACAGTTTGAAACCATAAAATGTTGAAAAATTATGTCATTCTTGAGTATATCACTCAATGGTGCTCATAAACGTGTCAAATTTGATCTATAATATACTTTAATATACGTTACTTTAATCTTTAATATACTTAAGAACAGGGCCCCAGACATCACACAGGGGGTCTGAAACACCGCACAGTGGTCCAAAATATCGCTGTGCTCTGCCTGGGGCCCCATATGCTGCCTGGGGCCCCTGTGCTCTGCCTGGGGCCCCATATGCTGCCTGGGGCCCCTGTGCTCTGCCTGGGGCCCCTGTGCTCTGCCTGGGGCCACTGTGCTCTGCCTGGGGCCCCATATGCTGCCTGGGGCCTCTGTGCTCTGCCTGGGGCCCCATATGCTGCCTGGGGCCCCTGTGCTCTGCCTGGGGCCCCTGTGCTCTGCCTGGGGCCCCATATGCTGCCTGGGGCCCCTGTGCTCTGCCTGGGGCCCCTGTGCTCTGCCTGGGGCCCCTGTGCTCTGCCTGGGGCCCCATGTTCTGCCTGGGGCCCCTGTGCTCTGCCTGGGGCCACTGTGCTCTGCCTGGGGCCCCATATGCTGCCTGGGGCCCCTGTGCTCTGCCTGGGGCCCCATATGCTGCCTGGGGCCCCTGTGCTCTGCCTGGGGCCACTGTGCTCTGCCTGGGGCCCCATAGGCTGCCTGGGGCCCCTGTGCTCTGCCTGGGACCACTGTGCTCTGCCTGGGGCCCCATATGCTGCCTGGGGCCCCTGTGCTCTGCCTGGGTGTAGGACACTGGTGACGTCACTTATCTCCGGACATTAGCTCCGGACATTAGCTCCGGACATTAGCTCCGGACATTAGCTCCGGACATGATCTCCGGACATTAGCTCCGGACAAAGCCACGGAAGTTGGCACAAATTGCAGGAAGTAGTATTCTAGGCAATTATATATTAGATTATGCTAAAAGCCATAAAAATAGCAACAGCTGTATTAGGTATTTCAGCTTTGTCTTACTCAGTTTATCAGTGGACTACAGAGAGTTGGACCTGCACTAAGTTACTGTATATGTAGATAAATATACATCAACAATATTAAAATTCTGTAAAAAAGCACTTTAACACACAAAATGACAAAAATAAAGTGTTTAAATTAGAAGATAGATGACAAATACAACTCCTCATCTCTATCTCTGAGTTTGAAAAACAAAAACAAACAAAAGAACCCCAAGAATGTTAAAACTGTAGTCACCTGACCAACATAACTGCTGCTGCCACTGATAGGCTGCAGCTTTTACATATGTATGGAACCGTGCTCTGTACATCCCTTTCTGGCCTTACGGACTAATGACCACTACAGTCAAGGTCAGTTTGGCCAGAACAAGATGTAGAGTGACCATCTTAAAGTACCAATTTCCCAACAGACCTTTTCCAGCATTGGCTAGGTCCTTGCTAGTCCCTTTGCTTCTTCTATACATGTGTCAGCTGCAGTAAATTGATGTGCACAACAGTGACATATTTTTCATGGAGCTGCAGCTGTATCATGCCAATCTATCCAGAAGAGGAAGCATGAAGTCCGTCAGATGACTAGAAATAATTAGATCAAATCCAAATATATATATATATATATATATATATATATATATATATATATATATATATATATATATAACACTGAAAATTTTAATTCTATGAGAGAAATAGGTGAAAAAAATAGTAAAAATAAAAGTTGTTTCTGTTTATTTTTCAGGGACGCATTGCATCTACAACATCCATCCATTTCTAAAGAGACACTCAAGTACTTAGTGCTTTAGTTCCTATTCACCTGACTGTATACTATGGTTCTTATCACAGCAGCAATTTACGACCTGACCGAGAGTCTACTAATTTGAAGTAACCGTGTCATATATGTCTGTGAGACTATTAGTTCAGGTCAAAATCCCAACAGTTGGTTTGTGAATGTGACCATAACAAAGACTGTAAAATATATGGTCATGTGAATAAGGCCTTAGAGTTATAGCATATTATCTAATGATTGCAAACAAAGATCTGTAAAGCACAAATATTTTATCCAGAAAGTTTACTGGATAATGAATATGTTTATTTGCTTACATAAAGTATTACATATGTAGCATGACTTGAGCCCAGTTTCACGGGGAGCGTGAACAGTTAAACATTCCGGAAACTTATATTTCCCTCCTGGCTACCTGACTCTCGTTACTCACTTCTTGTCTCTTGTGAGAACAGCACTTTCTCAAATTTTTTTCCAGCAATCAGTCTTTACCTGTGATAAAAAAAAATACAGTCTGTTTAACCAATGGGTGGATACCAAGAGTACAAACAGGAAGGCACCGATGGGAACTGCAAAGTGGTCTGAGTGTAAAGTCACACTGCTGTCTGTACATTACGGAGCAGTCAGGTGCACTGGTCACATCCAGCACAATAGAACTGCTGCACCCTCACCGTCCATCCACCTCCAACACGCTCTGTTCTTCATCTGTTTGACACAATGATGTTTAGTCGAATTAGAGTTTTATTCTTTATTTTGGCTCATATTATTCTGGCCATTCTGCTAATTTTCTTGTTTTCCAATCCAATAAGTGAGCACCTATATCCGAAAAGGTAAGTCCCTTATACATTACTTGTTATAGTTTGTATATATGATTCCAATATAATCTGCAGAACTGTACAGAGATTATCTCCTAATGGAATACAAAAATCACAGGATTTTTTTATTGTAGTCTAATGTATGAACTGATATGATATATATAATATATGTAGATAAACACAGGGGCAGACACAGACAGAAGTGGACCCTTGTGTCAAAACATTGTATGGCTTCTTACAGCTCAATCGCTCATCATAATGCACAATTCCACCTGCTTTGGAAGTAGATGTGACCCTATCACCTCTTGGGTCCTTGTGTGGCTGGCCCTCATATGGTAATACTGTTGTATAAGATTAGGAGTTGGAAATTAGGTTGTAAACTAATTCTGATTGTAGTCTTGTACACTGTGTGCAGAATTATTAGGCAAGTTCTATTTTAGAGGATTATTTTTATTATTGATCAACAACTATGTTCTCAATCAACCCAAAAGACTCATAAATATCAAAGCTTAAAATTTTTGAAAGTTGGAGAGGGCTTTTTTTAGATTTGGCTATCTTGGGAGGATATCTGTTTATGCAGGTAACTATTACTGTGCAGAATTATTAGGCAACTTAATAAAAACCAAATATATTCCCATCTCACTTGTTTATTTTCACCAGGTAAACCAATATAACTACACAAAATTTAGAAATAAACATTTTTGACATGCAAAAACAAAACCCCAAAAAATTAGTGACCAATATAGCCACCTTTCTTTATGATGACACTCAACAGCCTTCCATCCATAGATTGTCAGTTGCTTGATCTGTTTACGATCAACATTGCATGCAGCAGCCACCACAGCCTCCCAGACACTGTTCCAAGAGTTGTACAGTTTGCCCTCCCTGTCGATCTCTCATTTTATGAGGGACAACAGGTTCTCTATGGGGTTCAGATCAGGTGAACAAGGGGGCCATGTCATGATTTTTTCTTCTTTGAGACCTTTACTGGCCAGCCACACTGTGGAGTAGTTGGAGGCATGTGATGGAGCATTGTCCTGCATGAAAATCATGTTTTTCTTGAACGATACCGACTTCTTCCTGTACCACTGCTTGAAGAAGTTGTCTTCCAGAAACTGGAAGTAGGACTGGGAGTTGAGCTTCACTCCATCCTCAACCCGAAAAGGTCCCACAAGTTCATCTTTGATGAAACCAGCCCATACCAGTACCCCACCTCCACCTTGCTGGCGACTGAGTCGGAGTGGAGCTCTCTGCCCTTTACTGATCCAGCCTCTGGCCCATTCATCTGGCCCATCAAGAGTCACTCTCATTTCATCAGTCCATAAAACCTTTGAAAAGTCAGTCTTAAGATATTTCTTGGCCCAGTCTTGATGTTTTAGCTTATGTTTCTTGTTCAAAGGTGGTCGTTTTTCAGCCTTCCCTACCTTCGACATGTCCCTGAGTATCGCACACCTTGTGCCTTTTGTTACTCCAGTAACGTTGCAGCTCTGAAATATGGCAAAACTGGTGGCAAATGGCATCTTGGCAGCTTCACGCTTGATTTTCCTCAATTCATGGGCAGTTATTTTGCGCCTTTTTTGCCCAACATGTTTCTTGCGACCCTGTTGGCTATTTGCCATGAAATGCTTGATTGTGTTGTGATCACCCTTCAAAAGTTTTGCAATTTCAAGACTGCTGCATCCCGCTGCAAGACATCTCACCATTTTGGACTTTTCAGAGCCCGTCAAATCTCTCTTCTGACCCATTTTGCCAAAGGAAAGGAAGATGCCTAATAATTAAGCACACCTTATATAGGGTTTTGATGTCATTAGACAACACCCCTCCTCATTACAGAGATGCACATCACCTGATTTACTTAATTGGTAGATGGCTCTCAAGCCTGAACAGCTTGGAGTAGGACAACAGGTATAGAAAGTATCATGTGATCAAAATGCAACTTGCCTAATAATTCTGCACACAGTGTATTGGAACTGTTCATTTATAAAAGAATTAGAAACAAAAAACAAGCATGTTTGTCATCCCTATGACTCCAGCTGTCTCAAGTAATGGAATAATATTAGTAAATTAAATAGTATCACTGGTGGTTTAGTTGTATATACTGTAGTTTACACTAACTTAACTGTGCTGCAATAGAAATATACTGTACGTGCTCCTCTGCCACTGTATCACCAACGGAGAGCGGTCCGGAAAGGTCCTAAATGTTGTCTTTGAAATGTTGGTAACTGTAATGCAGTGTAAGTAATAGATCATAGTAAACAATACAAATAAATAACGCTACGTAAAATCAATCTGTGGTTTCTGGCCGGTGGGATACTGTAATGTATTAAATTAGGCATGAAAACTAAAGACTGACATAATACTACCATCTCACGCAGCACCAGAGTAGCCTCATTGGAATATGCATTTCAGTTCTGGATATCAATATATAGAAAGTGTATCCTGAAGTTAAATTTTTTTTTCACAAAAAGGACAAATAAATCAATAAAGGTATGCATTAACTGAATCACACCATTCCCGATGTCTGCTGACATCGTGACTTTGTTGGTGCATCACTCAACCATATCTATTGGACATGTCCTTTAGTTCTTCCTTATTGAAGGCTGTTGAGAGGCCTACTGGAAGGAGTCTTCAGCACTCAGTTATCTCTTCACCCTGTTACCTATCTTTTAAATGTCCCATCCAAGACTTTTAGCAAGTCTAGCTACAGACTGCCCGTCACATTTTTTGACAGCTTTAAAATGTTTGATTGCTCTATTTTGGAAGCATAGGGTCACCATCTGATGTTCTGTATGTGCATTGGCGCTATGACATCGGCGCATTGGTCTGCCTGAGCCTCGCCTATGGATTCATCAGAATTCTGGATTAGCTGAGTATATAATCTTTTTTATTAAAACTTGTGGTGTGACTATGGGGGCATCATAAACAATGAGTGACCATCATACAGTGAGGGGAACCCTGTAACAGTGTGTTTGGGCCCCTCATAAAGTCTGGAGGCCGCTATATAGCATGTGAGTCAATGTGGGAGTCAATGTGGGAGCCAATGCGGGGCAATTATATAGTTAGGGGACTGATGCAGGGGCCATAATATAGTTTCAGAGCTAAGGCTGGGGCCATTATACAGTTAGGGGGCTAATACAGGGGCCATTATACAGTTTGGGGGCTAATGTGGGAACCGTTATACAGTTTGGGGCCTACCACTGGGGCAATCATAGAGTGTGGGGGGCTCTCATATTGTGGGTGGATCCATCATGAGTTGTAGGGACATCTCTGGGGGATTCTCATAAAATGTGGGAGCCGTTATATAGCGTGGGAACTAATTTGAGTTCCATTATACAGTTTGGGGGCATACTGTGGAGGCAATATTATAGTATGTGGACCACTGTGGGAGCTAATGCAGGGACCATTATACAGTTTGAGGGCTACTGTGAGGCCCATCATAAAGTGTGGGGACCATTAAGCAGTGTGAGGGTTACTCTGGGGGTCATTATACTGTGTTTTGGGAGAGCAGTGGGGACATCTTACTGTATAAGGGACGTGTGGACCCATCATACTGTGTACAGGGGAGCTGTTGGGCCATTTTACCATGTATAGGGGAGCTTTGGGTCCATCATACTGTGTACAGGGAAGCTGTGGGGGAATTATATTGTGTATAGGAGAGCTGTAGGCCCATCATATTGTAAATGGGGGAGCTGTGGGCCCATCATACTTTATATAGGGGGCTGTGTGGATATCATACTGTATATAGAGGAGCTTTGGGCCCATCATACTGCCCTTGAGTTAATGGGAGGGGCTAAGGGTAAATGTCATCAACTGCCTGAAAAACAATTGACAATGGAGTGGCAGGGTTATTAATAATGTTTTGGTAGACTTTTTCTGCTATAGGTTTATTTCAATTACTGTGCCAAATATTAAGAAAGTTATTTAATGGTCAGTTATTAATATTGATGTTATATGTATATAGCTTTTGAGTACTCACTTTTTATAATATCTTTCTCTTTATATATACTCATCACTTTTCGGTTACTAGTAAGTGGGTTTAAGAAATGATTACTGCACAGCACAGCTACTGTACATAATAGTGGTTTCTAGAACCAAAAACTGAATTATTAGAACTGGCTAAAATGCATGCAGTATTATAGTTTATGAGGCATGACAGATGTCATTGTACAGGTATTCACACTGTGGCTACCTCTTATTATGGTTTACTTTTCACACTCCCCATTAGAGGATTGTGGAGACATGGGAATCAGGTGGTGTTCTCTAGTCCGCTAGCCTGAAACAGCATGGATCAGGGCTTGTCCCACTGAATGCCCGCTCTCCTTTTGCTGTAGGAATAATTCTACTCAAACAACATAGGGTGGGGATAAAACAGTGTGGTAATAATTTATTGAACCACAAAACAGGCAAATACAACATAGAACAGACCCATCAAAATACCCAAGATGATGCAAAATTATATAGTCTCACATATCCACTGACTCACCAGGATAAGAGCAGTTGTGACTTCAGAGCTTCCAGGGCTGAAAACCCCACCTGTGGCACGCACAGTGAGAAGGTAATGACAAGCTTAGGAACCTGACAGTCCATTGAGATACAAGGCCAGGTGACAGGCGGGTCACAACCTGTATTTCCCAAATGTATCCATGTGGCTCCAAATCCTGACTGCTCCAAACATATCCATAGGTTCAGTGATAGTCATTGGAGCAGATCTGTGTTCTTTCAGTCTGGGCCATGGTCCCCTAAGCTGGCATCCTGTAGAGTGTCAAATCTGTGTCCCTCGTGATGGAGTCATGATCTGGCAGCTATCCTGTAGAGTGTTCCTGACTGTGGTTTTGTAAAGAGTCTCTGCTTCTCTGGATCTCTTGGATGTCTGGATGTTATTGTTACAGAAGCATATCCCTTTTTATAATTCACAACTGTTCTTTAAGCCATTATTCACAGGTCAAGGGGAAGTGGTGATGAGATTAACTTGCATTGTTTGATTATTTAATTTATCCTTCAATGTTTGCAAGTCAACAAACTGCATGGCCTTGTATAATGTGCAATCTAAGTAGCAAATATCATTGTTCACTGACCCTGCATCCCTGTTTTGCAAAGATAACAGTACAATAAACTGTAGAAGCTGATATAAGAGGTAAATAACAACTATTCATCAGTTTATAAATATCAATTTAACCTACAAGAAGAGTCAACATTTCAGACTCTTAACCAACCAAAGAAAGAAGCACATAAATTCAAAAGTCAACAAGTAGATAACAGTTTATTCCTCCTGTCTTAAGGTACCTTCACACGATGCGACGCTGCAGCGATAGCGACAACGATGCCGATCGCTGCAGCGTCGCTGTTTGATCGCTGGGGAGCTGTCACACAGACCGCTCTCCAGCGACCAACGATGCCGAGGTCCCCGGGTAACCAGGGTAAACATCGGGTTGCTAAGCGCAGGGCCGCGCTTAGTAACCCGATGTTTACCCTGGTTACCAGCGTAAAAGTAAAAAAAACAAACAGTACATGCTCACCTGCGCGTCCCCCGGTGTCCGCTTCCTGACACTGACTGAGCTCCGGCCCTAACAGCACAGCGGTGACGTCACCGCTGTGCTTTCACTTTCACTTTAGGGCCGGCGCTCAGTAATGTCAGGAAGCAGACGCTGGGGGACGCGCAGGTGAGTATGTACTGTTTGTTTTTTTTACTTTTACGCTGGTAACCAGGGTAAACATCGGGTTACTAAGCGCGGCCCTGCGCTTGGTAACCCGATGTTTACCCTGGTTACCAGTGTAAAACATCGCTGGTATCGTTGCTTTTGCTTTCAAACACAACGATACACGGCGATCGGATGACCAAATAAAGTTCTGGACTTTATTCAGCGACCAGCGACATTACAGCGGGATCCTGATCGCTGCTGCATGTCAAACTAAACGATATCGCTAGCGAGGACGCTGCAACGTCACGGATCGCTAGCGATATCGTTACAAAGTCGTTTCGTGTGAAGGTACCTTTACTGAAAATAGACATCTGGTTAATTAAGATAAAATGTGGTGTCATCACAAGGATGTTTAGTGAGTGACTGTTATTTCGCTTTAGTTATTGTACTATCAATCACAATTTGCAATGTTTAAATTAATCTGTTGTTGCTTTAGAATTTTGTTACTTGTATGCACAGTCTTTCCATAGCATGTGGAACAGGTTGATGGCTTTATTAAGCATGGTTGATGGCGGTCGAGTCTATTTAAGGTGTCAAATGGCCTCTTTCCTGGCGGTTAAGGAGTCAGGTGGAATTTGCAGACAAGTTAATGTGAACTCATTTAACTAATAGAGGATGTAAAACCTCATGGTGGTGAATAGGCTCGACTTTGGTGGCCAGCGTCAAGGACGTTGTAATAGTAACATCAATCAGGGGCTGCACAGTGTTTAAGCACAGGACTGAGGATAATAGGGTAATTGGTGCCCTGAAAGTTTACTGGCTCTGCTTGAATGGCAAGCCAGTGCGTGCCGCCCCTTTATGGCTGTCTGTCCAGGTGTTGTATTTCAGACCGCTGGGAATATCACAGTACTTATAAATCCCAATGTACTAGCACTTCATCTGATTCCTTGTGATTGTTTTAATCCTGTGGTTTAAATAAAGCTGTGTCCATTTTGACAACCAATATAATATGTTTTGTGTATTTATTCCAGTGTCTAGGTTTACTGAAGGTATGGTTGTTTTAAGATGGAGTGGGGGTCCGTCCCATATCCAGAAGTCATGAGATGTGAAACCGCTTGTTCTGAAGGGCTGATGGGAGTGTTTTTAACTCTATTACCCAGCTCTAAGCTGATTTGTGACGATAGACCACATCAAAGTTGATTGTCCACAGAAACAAAGAGTATGTAATAGCAAAATGGCACAAAATTATTAATAAAAAATATAAAAATTTTCAGCCCCAAATAGATGCATTTAAGTAAAAAAAAAAAAGTCCTCAAAAGTGGATAACCCGTTTAAGTTAAATGAATGTTTCAACTTCAAGGTTGAACATGATGGACCTAGGTCTTTTTTCAACCTACATAATAACTATACAACTAACACAATGATGATATATTGTTAGAATGCTATTGTTAGAATGTTCCCCGCTCAGTCAGTGAAGAGCAATGTGTGCAGAAAAAAATGCTGATTTGGCAATGATCTCTTCAGAGATACCAGAATCCAAGTCCCCCCTATACATAATGTAATGGCATAGCCTAGTGATTTCCCATAGCATTATAAAATAAATTTATCCTTTAAATATTGGAGGAGAAGGAGGGGGCTTTGGAAAAGTTTTCTTTATATCACAGATTGTTGTCCAACCCCTGATACTTAATAAACGTCTCATGTATTGAGAAGTGTGCACAAGGACACTGCCTCAAGGCTTGCAATTTTTATGCAATTTTCTCTGCATGTATTTTTTTATTAGAAGTGCAGTGTAAAAATAATAAACAGTATAAAGCCTCTTTCAGGTGTCCATTTTTCATATACATGTCCTGTTCATGTTTTTTTTACAGATAGGACACATACATATTATAGTCAGTGGGGCTATTCACATTTCTGTATTTTTTGACGACCAGGTATATGCAACAAAAACAAAAAAAATATATATATAGCCATGTCTATTCTGTTATGAGTCAGCTTTGCCTATGAAGCTTTAGAACAGTGTTCCCCAAGTCCGGTCCTCAAGAGCCACCAACAGGTCATGTTTTCAGGATTTCCTTAGTATTGCACAGGTGATAATTGCATCACCTGGACAGGTAAGCATTCAATAACCTGTGCAATACTATGGAAATCCTCAAAACATGACCTGTTGGTGGCTCTTGAGGACCGGAGTTGGGGAACACTGCTTTAGAAGAATACAGGGGCACTGAAGCTTGTCCAATTCATCAATCTTGCCATCTTCAAATCAGCTGTTCAAAGCAAGTGCATGCTCCTTGCCTAAGAAACTGCCCACCTCTGATAGACTGAAGAAGTGGCCAGTAGTCTATGCAATCAAAAGTACAAATTTAACAAAAACTGACATGCCAGATACACATGTCAACAAAGTACCAGCCAAGGCGAACATGAACAATGTTCAAAAGACGGGCAACTCCCTTACTACTAGAGTCCTACAAAAAAATGGAGCAATACACCTCAGGATACCAAGTGAGATGAAACACAATCGTATAAGTGTAATAGAAAATGTATTAATTGCTCAGTCACATAAAAAAGGGGAAAGGGTAAATACTAGTGATGAATGAACGTGCTCGCCACTACTCGGTACTCGGTACTGAGTATCACTGTGCTCGGTGTACTCAACGAGCACCGAGCATTTCCAGGATTATTCGGCGGGAGCTCGGGTCTCCTCCTTTTAATTTTGGCGCTTTTCAGAGCACCAATCAACATGCAGGGATTGTCTGCCATGCACAGTAATACCGCAGCCATCTTTGTTGTGGTATTCCAGTGATTGGCTGGCCGCACAGCGTCATCAGGTCTATAAGAGACCTGGCGCTGCCCTGCTCGGCGCATTCTGCTCCGGACTGAGCTAGTATAGGGAGAGCTTCCGCTGAGATAGGGTCAGATTTGTCTTTTGTTAGTTAGTGTGGGTCTACTAGTGTTCAAACCACAAATCCTGATAAACCAACAGTCCTTTTTAGGGGTAATTCGGGGGTACATAGATTGCTCTGCTAGGTAGGCAGGGGAGTCTATGTGCACATATCCATATCAGTGCAAGACATGCAGGCACTGTATGTGAGTATATACATCTCACTGCATACATCAAAAGGCTCTACTACTGTCTGCTGCTGCTTATTTTATATATACGTAGCTGTAGGTATCCGTGGCTAGGATTTTTTTTTATTTCACCTTATACCTGCTAATTTTTGTACAATGCAATCCATAGCCCCCTTTTTTCTAGATTTATTTGCTTGGTCACACTGCAGACTACAGCCAGGTCATTTCAGTACAAAAGCGTGAAAATCTAACAATTTAAAAAGTTTTTTTTGTCCCAGGCATCAGATGTGAGTGCCCCAAAAATTCTGGCCTTCTTTTTTTGGTACTATAGTAGTTTTTCGACTGTCTTACAACATTTTTGGACACCATTTTGCTGACCAAAAAATCTGTAGCTGGCCCAAAAATATTTAGCTACAGTTCTTATATTTATCACTGTGATTTGTACGCCACACGCATCGCATATAATTGCACTAGATAATTTACAATTTTATTACTCCAATTTTTTTTTTGTGTCATAGCTTACTTATCGACACAATTTTGGTGGACCCAAAAAAATCAAGGCCACATTTTGATCAGTCTGTTATCTCCGTCCGACGCCTGGTCTATATGTGGTCTGCAAATACTTGCTGTTCAGTCATACATTCCGCTTTTTTGTTTGTCTGCTACCCTTGTTCTATACAGTATTTTGTGGTTAAAAAAATGTAAAAAAATCTATGCCACATATTACAACAGTCTGTTATCTCCATCCGATGCCTGGTCTATCTGTGTTGTACAAATACTTGCTTTCCAGGCATACATTCCACTTTTTTGTCTGCTATCCTTGGTCTATATAGTATTTTGTGGTTAAAAAAAAAAAAAAAAAATTCCAGGCCACATATTGAAACAGTCTGTTATCTCAATAAATTTATCAAGAGTCCCAAAATAGTATTCAGCACACCTCAAATTCATTGTATCAAACCCAAAATTTCCCAAAACATGTTAAGGGAAAAAGAGGCATAAGCTATAAATATAAAAACCAATTTTAATGAACATATTAAAATACAAAAGACATGGAAAAAGCAGGGTAAAGCTCATAAAACGGCTGGGAGCAAAAACCACACCAGGTAATGCATATGCCCCCTATTTGAAGAAGCCAGTCAGGTGAAACGGCGCTGTCGGGGTCGCTGTGGAACATTTCCCACCAGGACAGTCACTTGTAAGTTTACTCTCTGCAATAGCGTGTCATATGCTAGCGCATTGCATGGTGGCACATAGATAGATTCATTAGTTCATGCATTTGAGCACTTTAGGTTTGGCTTGCCACGGGTTATAACTGAGGTTGTTTGAACTTAGCACTTTAGGAACTGTGTTTTCCTGTTGATTTGATTGTGTGGAATATACCTCTGTTAGTGCCTGCTTGCTTATGCATTACCTAGTTATATTTTAAAGACTGTCGATAACCTCAAACAGGCCATTTGCAGCACCTGCCATGCCTGTGGAGTGGCCCCCAAATGCAGGGCAGCGGGGTACTCGGTACCGGGTCTCTCGGTTCTAGGAATGTCACGGTGGCCCGACCCGGTCCGTGGCCCTGCTAAGGGGCACCCAATAAAAGGAGTAGGTGGTGGTGTAGGTTGCAGTAAATGACAAGGACACAGGGTTGTAGTCTCTTTACCTCTTTACTGAAGGCTTTGGCATCCACAATCCAGAGCACCGCTAACAGGGCTGGCTGAGACTGGCCGGTCCGAAGGCACATCCAGAGTTCTCTTTGCAGGTGGAAATCAGTAACCTTCCTACTAGTGCCTGGGTGTTGTAGTACTTCCCTGCTGAGCCCCACGGGATAGTCCTCACAACTGTCGTGTATGTTTCTGTTCTTTCTCTCCGTCCCCCAGATGATATGGCTAGGACGCACCCGTATGACGGGGTAGGCCTGGAGTTATTTTATAGGGACCCTAGAGACGCCCCTCTCCCACAATTGCCTCCGTTGTCTTCATTAGGTGTAAAAGGTGAGACAGCCAACCTAAAGTTAACTGCCCTGCCGTAGTTCAAAGTAATGCGTAGAGCCTATTACTTCCTCGGCGTTCCGGCCGCCGGCTACACGCCTCAGAAGGATGTTGCTGATCTTGGAGCACGACTCCTTCTGGTTCTATCTCCTTGTGCTGTGATCCCGTTTCTCACTTCTCCATAATATACTTCGCTTCGTGTCCTTTCTTAGGAGACTGCCGCTATACGATACTGGCACAGCTCCGTAACGATCTGTCTGTGTTAGGCCGCTGTCAGGATCCCACCCCTGACAGGACCTCTCTCTAACTCTTCCCAACTGCTTTCTCCCTGACTTCCTATCCAACCCCCAGTTTTACCCATGTGTGAGGAGTGTGAAGTGTAATGTGTGACTGTGATACCTGGCAAGGTGAACTCTTTTAGTGCAATCAGACGTACCATCACTCCCCCTGGTGGAAGAGCGACGTTACTGCAATGACCAGACTCTGGGGCGCTGCACTTGCATCAGCAGGGGTAGCAAAACTACCAGCCTGACCACCACCAGCATGATCAGGCACATGGCAGCAAAGCACCTGACTTTGTGGGCCGAACACTAGGCTCCAGGAACACTGTCTGCAGGTGACAACACTGCTTCTTCCACTGTTTTGCATACAACCCAGTCCCCAAACCACGGTGCATGCGAAGATGCCCCGTGCCCTGCACCTGTTGTTGCCACAGGCAACTAGCACCATCATCAAGCCCATCCACATCCTTGTCCCAGCGCTGCCAACGCCCCACAGGCCACAGTACAAAATTCTCACATTCCTCATCTGCTTGCGCTCGAAATGTTGCCTTTTAGGCTCATTGAGATGGAAGCTTTCCACAACCTGATGGCGGCAGCTGACCCAAGATACTCGGTCCCCAGTCGCCACTACTTCTCCTGCTGTGCTGTACCGGCATTACACCAGCACGTGTCCCACAACATTACCCGTGTCCTCAACAATGCTGTTTCTGGGAAAGTCCACCTAACCACGGACACTTGGAAAAGTGCTTGTGGGCAGGGATGGTACATCTCACTGTTGACACACTGGGTTAACATAGTGGAAGCTAGGACCCAGTCAAACCTTGGGATGGAACACATCCTCCCGATGCCAAGGATGGCGGGCCCTATGTCAATCAGGGTTGCCCCCACAGTCTACAGCTCCTGCACCTCCTCCTCTTCCTCTTCAGCCTCCATTTCTGAAATTAGCTGAAATTAATCAGTCAGAAGCTGGAAGCACTGCAGCACTGTCTCAGCCAGGTGTCAATAGGCTGTGCTGAAGCTAATCTGCTTAGGTGACAAACCACACAATGCTGAAGAGTTGTGGACAGCGCTGAAAGAGCAGTCAGATTTTTGGCTGACACCGCTGAACCTACAGCCAGGCATAGTCGTGTGTGACAATGGCCGGAACCTGGTGGCGGCTCTGAGGCAAGGTGAGTTGACAAACGTACCTTGTCTGGCCCATGTGCTTAACTTTGTCGTTCAACATTTTCTCAAAAGCTACCCGGAGCTGCCGGGTCTGCTAATCCGGATCTGCTAATGAAAGTACGCTGCCTGTCTGCCCATTTTAGAAAGTCAGCTACAGCTTCAGCCGCCCTTGCCATGCTTCAGCAGCGTTTGCAGCTTCTGGCTCACTGACTGGTGTGTGATGTCCCCACACATTGGAACTCAACTGAAAATGCTGACAGGCTGACTCTTATAAGAATGAACAAGGGCTGGATTGGGCAAGACTTTTGTACACCACTGAATGAAAACAGCTAAACATAACTTCAAATACATTGTCTTTTTGGGCAGGTGTATTCTCATGCACCTCTTCACAACCACACATGGGTATACGCTTCCTGATTTTGTCTATTTGGTGTTATTCTCCTCCTTATCCTCATCATCCAGAACCACTATAACACCAGGGTGAATGTATTCCATGATGCAAAAGTCACTCAATTTTTGTGCAAGGGTGTTTTTATGATGCCTGTTACTAATTTGAAACCAAAAAATGTTTTACTCCCCCAGGGGGAAATGTTTGTCAGTCCATACACTTAGTGCATGGGCATTACAAGTCTAGGAGACCCACTCCTTTAAATTAGGTGAATTTTTTAATGAGGCCTTCTTCCACGTCTCATCATCCACCGCCACAAGATCACCAGGGTTAATGTGTTCCGTGCTGCTACAGCCAGTCTATTTTTTGGCAAGGGTGTCTATGATCCCCATAAAAAAAAAAAAAAAAAATGTACCCCCCCAGGGAAATGTTTGTCAGCCCATGCACTTAGTGTTTGGACATTATGAGTCTAGGAGACCCGCTCCTTTAAATTGAGCCTATTTTTTAATGATGCCTTCCTCCATGTCTCATCATCCACCACCACCACCACTAGATCACCAGGGTGAACGTGTTCTATGCTGCTACAGCCAGTCTATTTTTTGGCAAGGGTGTCTGTGATCACCTAACATTTTTTTTTAAAATGTACCCCCCATGAGGAAATGTTTGTCAGCCCATACACTTAGTGCATTATGAGTCTAGGAGACCCGCTCCTTTGTAATGGGACAGTTTTTTTTATGAGGCAGTCCTCCATGTTTCTTCCAAGGGGGGATTGGGGTGCGTGCAAATTTGGGTCAAGGTGGGACTTGCATTCAATGCATAAGGAAACAGTATGGCAGGACCAACTGAAGAATGTGAAGTGGGTTTTCCTGTGGCCACCCAGTACCTTGGGTTCAAACGGTTCTTGGGGTTCATATGACTTGGTAGCCGGGCAGGCCTGGCAGTCAATGCATAAGAGAACAGTATGGGAGTACAAAACGAATAATGTGAAGTGGGTTTTCCTATGGCCATCCAGTACCTGGGTTTAAAGGATTCTTGGGGTGCACATGACTTGATAACAGGGCAGGCCTTGCAGTCAATGCAACATTTTTTCAGGAAGCCCTCCTGTACCTCTCGTGAAAGGGATATTGGGGTCCATCGTAATTCTTGGCATCCCAGCCAATCACTGCATAGGCAATAACAGCATAGGAGACCCACTGTTTAATAATGGCCCTTTAAGAATATTAATGCCGCCTGATGCCCCTCTAAAAATAGGCTTTGTGACTTTAAGAGTCCCTCCTTCATAAATAAAACAAGATGTATCTGCTTATGTGTCACACACCACATGGCCAGCTAGGGTTTTTAAATATTATAATTAAATTTCCCAGTTAATGCATTTGTATTGGTTGAAAGCAATGTGAAAGTTGAAAAACGGATCAAAAACGCTGCATGTGAACATACCCCAAGGGGTGGAAGAACATTTTGGTCTGGGGTTAATTATTTTGCCTTATATACAAGTCATTACCCTGGAAAGGATGTACCTTAACATATTTCAAAGCAAAATCCATTTTGATTTAGTTTTTGTATGTTTTTTGGTGCACCTGTAAAAATGGCGGGAAACTCTGACAACATTGTTTACAGCTGTGATCTAGGAGTCAAAAATGGTTCCTAGGGCCATCCCCATGATGTTCTTGTGTCATTTGAGCAGTGTTTTCAGTGGCGTATCTAGGGGGGGGGGGCAGCCGGGGCATGTGCCCCGGGCGCAGCCGGCAGGGGGGCGCAGTCGGGCCGCCTAATTCGGCGGTCCGCAGTGTCTCCCCCAGCGGCTGCATTCTGCCGCCCCCGGTCTGGGAGTCAGCTGTTCTCTGTGCCGACTGTCAAGCTGACAGCCGGCACAGAGAAGCTGCAGAGTGCCGGCTCCCAATGTGTGCAGAGGTGGAGGGGAGCCCCTGCAGAGTGGCTGCGGGGGGCAGGGAGAAATCCCTGCAGCTCCGCTGCCCAGTGATCTGCCTTCCTGCTTCCTCTTGCTTCCTCTCACACAGACGCGCCACTGGATGACGTCATCATTCAGCGGCCGGCTGTGTCAGAGGAAGGCGATGGAGCTGCTGCGGCAGAGCGCGAGGAGAGGTGAGAGGTGTGTGTGTATGTGAGTGTGTGTGTGTGAATGTGTGTGAGTGTGTGTGTGTATGTGTGTGTGAATGTGTGTGAATGTGTGTGTGAGTGTGTGTGTGTGTGTGTGTGTGAATGTGTGTATGTGTATGTATGTGAGTGTGTGTGTATAACTGTATATGTGTGTGAATGTGTGTGTGTGTGTGAATGTGTGTATGTGTGTGTGTATATGTATGTGTGTGTGTGAATGTGTGTATGTGTGTGTTTGTGGCTCAGTATTGGGTGTGTGTGTGTGTGTGTGTGTATCGTGCTGCAGGGGAATGTGCAGAGAAGTGAATGGTGTGTGTGGGGGGGGAGGGGAGGGCAATGATGGGGCTGACGGGGGGCATATGTCCTTGGGGGGGGCGCCAAAATGAATTCTTGCCCCGGGTGCCAGAAACGCTAGATACACCTCTGAGTGTTTCCATTATTTTCAGATGTTTTTAGACCTTAAAAGGACCCCCGGGGGGGATCACGGTAAAAATGCTCGGGTTTCCCATAGACTTACATTGGGCTCGGTGCTCGGGTCGAGTACCCGAGAATTCCAATTTGCTCGACCCAAGCAACGAGCACCTGAACATTTTAGTGCTCACCCTTCACTAGTAAATACAACTATAGTGACAAGCTGAGTACAATTGGTGAAGACCAGGCAACACACACCATCACAAATAGCTCATGTTAAAATAGTAAAAAATATGATGAGGTTACAAACATCCCATGATATATGGCATGGAGAGTATATCCCTACATAAAAATACGCTGAGCCGCGGGTCAAAAATGGTAAGTGAAATTGTCAGGGGGTCCTATTTAGTACAGGGTGACTGTGTACTAATGCAGTGGGACTATGAAGCCCTGCACTGCATCTAGCAAGGTAATCAAGTAAACGTCTTGACCAAGGCCATAAATGGGATAGAGTTACCCAAACTCGTTAAATGCATAAAGTGCCACTGACAGTGCTATTGCAAAGTGCCTACCCGTGTGGGGGAAGAAAGTTGGTGAGCGTACTTTAGACTGCACATGTCCAGAAAATTATGTCACCGTCTCCACCATGCGCATAAAAAACGCAAACGCATGCCAAAACGCATGTAAACGCATGCACTGTTTGCGTAATGCCAATATGATGTGCAGGCGTAAGCATGCTTTTGCATGCATTTTGGCATGCGTTTACGCATGCAGACGATACGCTGAGGACACATACGCAAATATGAACTTAGCCTTAGTAACATCCTATGTCTTTTGCAAAGTTATGAGTAAAAATATTAAATATTGCTCCACTTATGAAGAATGGTAGTTCACTTGTCATTAGTCAAAAAAGCTGACCGCAATAGAGGTGGCAGGAAAAGCAGGACTATCCAGTTGTTAAGGCTAGCGGCACATGCCAGCACCTCAACAAAGATTCAGAAGTTTGTTAAAAAATAATTAAATAATGAAATATTTTGGTTTGTGTTGTCCTTTTTCTAAAACCAGTAACGTTTTTACTTTTCTGTCCATAGACCTGGGAGAGGGTTTGTTTTTGCATGGCAAGCTCATAGTTTTATCAATACCATCATGTCATACATATACGACATTTTAATGACTTCTTATTGCATTTTTTAAAGGAGTTAAAGTGACAAAAAAATTATGCAATTCTGGTGTGTCGATTTGTTTTCTCGTCACAGCATTTACTGTACTGTTAAATCATTTTATATTTTTTCTAAACTGGACGTTTATGGATCCGGCAATACCAAATGTTTAATTTTTTTTCTTTATTTCTAGCAGGGAAAAAGCGGTCTACATTTTTATATATTTTTAAAAACTTTTTAATTTTGTTGTTGATTATTTAGTTACCTTAGGGGACTTGAACTTGCGATCAACTGATTGCTTATGCTATATACTACAATATTGGAGTATTACAACATATAGGACAAATCACAGTCACCTATGAAGCTTTACAGGAGAGCCAAAATGGCAGCAACAGGGACCTCTAGCAGGCCCCGATTTTAATGATAACCCATCGGTACCCCGTGAATGTGCACACATCATCGACCACTCCATTTACTCCATTTAGTGTATTGTGTCTCTGTCAGTGGTCACCTGGCAGCTCTAAAATGGCTGCTATGCACAGGCTTAGCACAAGCCACTCACCTTACCAGATCCCAAGGGTTGCCCTGACCTTTACCCTTCAAGCCTTGTACATGAATCTGGACTTAAACAGTGCCCCTGGGATGAATAAGCAGCTGCACGGTGGTGCACAGGCTTGGACTGGCCAATAGGGTAACAGGGGAATCCCCCGGTGGGCCCTTGTGTAGATCTGGGCCCCCAACCCCACTGTATGGGCAGTGCTTGGCATCATTCACTTGATTCACTCTGTACAGAAAAAAAGAAGCATTTTATCATTCATTAACCAAACTACCCAGTTTATTACTATATAGAGATACAGGTAAATTTGTGAACGAGGGAAGTGTAATAATTGTATGAGGTGAAAAATGGGCCCCCCCAAGTCAATGTTACTGGTGGGCCCTTGGCAACCCAGTCCGACACTGGTGGTGCAGGTTGGCAGGAGTGCTCAGGTAGCCAGGTCAGAACCAAGAGGGCAGGAACAGACCATGAATAAGACATATGTCGAAACGCGTTGGTCCTAACTTTAATCTGCACTACTTGCCAGATGTATTTGGAGCATTCTTTATAATGGCTAATTAAAAGCTAAGTTTTATATATGTATACTTAAGCCCTTTTCTTCCCTGGATCGCCACCTGTCTTTTCTGTGTTAATTTAAGCTGCTCTGACTTGATCCATGCCAGGCGGCTAATGCTCCACACCCTGGAAGGTGAGCGGACTATTTCTTTTTAATCAAGAGGGCAGGAAAGGTACAAAATCAAAATACACAAGAATAGTCGATAAAAAAAGCTCAAAAACAGAAAACAAACACACTTAACTGGAGCTGAACTAACAGGACTGAACCAGAAGAGCACAAGGCTATATCTGGCAGCTTCCAGCAGTAAGCTTGGAGCTTAAGTAGGGTGTGGTGCTTTCCAATTGGCTGCAACAGGGAGCTGATAACTCCAGATGGACATCTCACACAACCATACTGCCAGAATTGATGGCACTACAGATCCAAGCCTCCATAATCTTAGTGGCTGGACAAAGCCTGCGCCCTCCAGAGCTTCTGGTTCCAATATCTCTTCAATCACTAGCATCATCACCAACAGAATGAATGCGGTGGCAACAAAAGCAGATGTCGCAAGATCAGGTCCTGTTGAAGATGTGACAGTACTGTTCCTTTTAAAAGGGGCTATCAATGCCCCAACATTGGAGGAATTGAAAGCTAAAATTAATAATATCATATGCCTGGAGAGAGGTACTTACATTAAAAGGAACTCAAGGAAAAAGTTTATAAATATATGGGAACGATTGCTGGGGTGGCATCTGTGGACCTAGTCAGAATAACTGTATTACATCGGTTTGCTATTTAGGCTTTTTAAATATTGTATGTTGAGGACATATAGATACCAATTATTTTATGTTCGTAAACATTTTGTTAGTGAACATACAACTAATACTAGTTTTGAAGAAAACCAAAAGAAAATGGACGCTAGAGCTGAATAAAAATATACAGTCTTTGTTACGAACAAATTAGTTTTACGTTTTTTTGGTTAAAAGAATCATGAAGATAAATATTAATGACACAAAAATTAAAATGGAGGACAACACACAAGTGCCAGGTACATGCCTAAGGAGGACTAAATGAAAATAATAAGCAAAACAGCCTAAAGTAGTATGTAGAATGAGAATCAAGTTTTATGCAAAGCTGATTGTGAAGCCTGATAAAAGTGCAATTATTATCAAAATATATAAATATTAAAAATGCACAATGTGTATATATATAAAACTGTAACAATACTCCATATACAATATAATACAGTTATATATACACTAGATGGTGGCCCGATTCTAACGCATCGGGTATTCTAGAATATGTATGCGTAGTATATTGCACAGCCACGCAGTACATTGCGCAGCCCACGTAGTACATTGCGCAGCCACGCAGTACATTGCGCAGCCCACGCAGTACATTGCGCAGCCCACGCAGTACATTGCGCAGCCCACGCAGTACATTGCACAGCCCACGCAGTACATTGCACAGCCCACGCAGTACATTGCGCAGCCCATGCAGTACATTGCATGTCCACGTAGTATTTTGCCCAGTCATGTAGTATAATGCTCCATGCAGTTATGGCCCCATAGATGCCCCATATAATGCTCCATGCAGTTCTTTATGGCCTCATAGATGCCCCATATAATGCTCCTTGCAGTTATGGCCCCATAGATGCCCCATATAATGCTCCATGCAGTTCTTTATGGCCCCATAGATGCCCCATATAATGCCCCATATATTGCTCCATGCAGTTATGGCCCCATAGATGCCCCATATAATGCTCCATGCAGTTATGGCCCCATAGATGCCCCATATAATGCTCCATGCAGTTATGGCCCCATAGATGGCCCATATAATGCTCCATGCAGTTATGGCCCCATAGATGGCCCATATAATGCTCCATGCAGTTATGGCCCCATAGATGCCCCATGTAATGCTCCATGCAGTTCTTTATGGCCCCATAGATGCTCCATACAGCATTGTGCCACATGTAATGCTGCTGCTGAGGCAATAAAAACAAAATATCACATACTCACCTCTCGTCGCTGCTCCTCGGCGTCCCATCTCTCCGCACTGACTGTTCAGGCAGAGGGCGGCACAGTTATATACTGCGTGGGCTGTGCTATATACTATGTACCCTGTGTTATATACTGCGTGGCCTGTGTTATATACTGCGTGGCTGCAATATACTGCGTTGGCTGTGTTATATAGTAAGTGGGCTGTGTTATATATAGTGCGTGGCCTGTATTAACGCATCTGGTATTCTAGAATATGTATGTATGTATATAGCAGCCACATAGTATATAGCACAGGCCACGTACTATTTGTCTGCTATATACTACATGCCTCCTATATACTAAGTATATAACACTGCCCATGTAGTATATAGCACAGCCCCCGCAGTATATCACACAGCACACGTAGTATATAACACTGCCCATGTAGTATATAGCACAGCCCTGTAGTATATCACACACCTCACATAGTATATAACACTGCCCATGTAGTATAGCACAGCCCCCGCAGTATATCACACAGCCCACGTAGTATATAACACTGCCCATGTAGTATATAGCACAGCCCCCGCAGTATGTCACACAGCCCACACAGTATATAACACTGGCCACGTAGTATATAGCAGCCCCTGCAGTATATCACACAGCCCACGCAATATTTAGCAGTGTGGGCACCATATCCCTGTCGCCTGTCGCTGATTGTTCGCGGCCGGCCACGTAGTATATAGCGTAGTATTATAGAATATGTATGCAGTTTATTTATGAAGATTGAAGAATAATGCAATAATGGATAAAATATATTTATTATCATTAAATTTTATTGGTCATAGAACTTAATACAATTGAATGAAATTATGAAACAGATCATCAAAATATATAAACCACATTACATGAACTGTAACTGTATTTAAATAAATCATCGGACAAAAGAAGGACATTGACACTATAATATATTTATTAACAATATCAAGCCAAAATATTTTTGTACACCACATTTCTTGTGAATACCTTTTGACTACCTATAAGCAACTTTCCTTGTAAAGGGGTAGGAAGAACTTGCACCTTGACGTTGGATCTCATTTTAACTCTTGAAAATGCAACGTAGAGTTGTTCATGACCAAAAACGGGCTGCGGTAGATATATGCCAACACGGTGTAGAGTTTGACCTTGTGACTTGTGAATTGTCATGGAAAAAGCTGGTTTTATTGGAAACTGTCGACGCCGAAGCCTAAATGGAAGACCCGTGTCTGAAGGACAAAAATCAATGCGTGAAATGAACAATTCATCTCCTTTTGCTGATCCAGTGATCACTCTTGCTTGAATAACGTGAGAATGGAGTCCAGTAACAATAAGGCGAGTTCCATTACATAGACCATTTTTCGTATTTGGATTCCGCAGCAACATTATGATTGTTCCAACTTTCAGTTGAAGTCTGTGGGATGGCATTCCTGATGGCGTAAGACTATTTAAAAATTCAACTGGATAATGCTCTCGTTCATCTTCATTGTCTACATCCACTGAATCATCACTTTTATACAACTTATACTCACCAGGCATTCTATCCATCACCTGGGAATTTAGCAGAGCCACGTCATCATTCTTGAGACAGAGAATTGCATGAGAAGAGGCCCTCTCAACACTGCTTTGGTCGTTCACATCAATTTCAATGCATTGTCCAAAAACATCAGTTACGATGCAGTCAGTGCACAACATGTCTTCTGGTATTTCAATAATATCTTCTCCAAGGTTGTATTCATTGCTAAGTTCACCGTTGCCAAGTTTAAGAAGCCAGCTGCTATACTCTGGGTCCGAAGATCGCATATTGTTAATTAGTTGGAGTTTACTGTTTCCAAAGGTCAGCCATTTTTAAGCTGGACTCGATAACATCTGTTCTTGTTCCATTTGGTATGACTGGAAGGCATTGCCTAAAATCTCCGCCAATGACAAAAACTTTACCTCCAAACGGAATTTTATTTTTTTCAGCAACATTTGTAGTCATTACTTCACGCAGAAGTCTGTCAATTAAGCTCAAAGCATATTTGGGTGCCATGGTGCACTCGTCAAGTATGAAAACATGTGCATTTTTTAACAGTCTTCCTGCAAATGTGTCTTGTTTTATTCTGGAAATAGAGATTTCATTGACTGGAACTGGTATCCCAAAGAGTGAATGGATAGTGCGACCTCCTCGTAAAAGGTTTGCTGCAATCCCTGTTGTAGCCAACGGCAATACGACTTTTCCCAATCCTCTAACGTGATGCATTATAACTTCATAGAGGTATGTTTTACCGCTCCCTCCTGGACCGTCAATAAAGAAACATTTTGGCCTTGCATCTGCTTGGTTTTCTATAGCGCTCACAATAGTGTCATATGCAATCCGTTGTTGTTCATTCAAGGAGTTTGTCTTCTCTGTTGCCAACAATAATTCATAAGCTTCGTCATACTCTGGAACTTGTGGAACTTGAATGGCAGGCTAGGGCAAATTAAAGTCTGAAAACGTTTTTCAATGTAATGTAGTAGTAAGATATTTTGGACATCTTGCATGGCATAAGATTCGCAATTTTGACAACTTCCACTTCTGTTGTGAAGACGTAAGCAGTAGTCCTCGATTAGATGTTCTTTAAAATTTGTCCAAAGTTGAGCTGGATTTGTAGGTGGTCCAAATACACAGATGTAGGCAAACAATTCACAAAGTTGCTTAGGCATATGTAGGGTAACTGCGTCTTCTAAAGTAAGTTTCCACACAGTATCATCCAATAGAAGTCCTAAAGCCAAAGCTGCAGCTTTAAATTTATCGTGCAATACTCCGTTAACTGTTTTCAAATCGTCATAAGTTTTAGCTCCTTAGATATGTAGTAGTAACAGCCGAAGGCAATATCTTTCTTGATCCTTGACACTAACAGTATACATGCGTCCAATTATTCTGCTAACTCATCGTTGTCTTGGATTCCAAGTTTTATTCCAAATGTAATGCTCTGGAATCTCTCGGTACAAATAGTGCCTTGCGTTTTCGTCACGTTGGTTCAGCAAAAAACCATTCCATTAATGTTGATGTCGTGCTTAAAGTTTTTGAGACATCTTTGACTTCAGCATCTTCAAAGAAATAAAGCTGCTGTTGATTTGGTAAATGAATAGCTAAACGTATAATGGCATGGGACTGTGAATGCATTGGAAATGCAAATATCCTCCAAGCAGCTTCTGGAGCACTGACATATCTTGAGTCAACAAAAGTTGATGATTCATCGTGATTGACTGTTTTCTGTTGTATTTTGATGTTAGCTTTGTCATGCCCCTTGTAGATGTACTTGAAGAGATATTTTACACTTTTTATTGAAGCACAGATTTCTACGTTGATGTGACAGTTGTAGCATTTTGATAAGTACGGGTTGTATGGGACTATCCATGAGTTATTTATAATTTTTTTGTTGCAAGCAATGTTATCAATGTGTTGTCGCCGGTAGGATGGGTAGCCATCCAAGTCTTTAACAGTGTGCTGTTTCAACTCCTTTGGAAACCCTTTTGTACACTTTCTGTTTTCCATGCATGGACTTTTTGGATTTGCTACACCGCATAGGCCATAAACTATACGAGAGACTACAATATTATACAGTTCAGGATACTTTTCTTGGTTAGGAATTTCAGCCAACACTATATTGTCGATTTCTTCCTCCGTACGAATCTTGGAATCCGTGTCTAAGATAATTAGTATATGCGCATGCAGGAGACCTCGTTTCTGAAACTCTATGACGTGTACCATTGCTACGACTATTCCAAAAAGCCCATTTTTGATGTCTTTCAAAAGGCTGATGAGTTTCAGTCGAAATACACGTGCGACTAAGTCCGGCCTGTGTTCAACTTTTTGCCAGGGTTCTAGATTTTCGGTAATTTCCGGCCATTTAGGATTACAGGTCATTGTCACAAAAATGTCAGGTCTTCCAAACTTTGTTACTATTGCCATTGCATCTTGATAACGCTGTTGCATGTTGCGGGGGCTACCTTCAAACGACGACGGGAGGATTACTGTTTTTCCAATTGGAATTCCCTTTTCAATTGATTGTTTTTGCAAATGTTCTTGAAGAACGCAGTAGTCTTCAACTTTAAGTTGTTTTTGGTTCATTCTTATGAAATTTAGACGATTAGCTTAAATTTTAACATATGCGTCAACTAAGTACTGTTGTGTCAGTTTCCCACCGTTTAAAATAGGATTGAAGTAATTTCGGACAGACAGACGAAAACTGTAGTATTGCAGCTGTGTAATTCTTCTTGAAGTTCCTTGTTGGTTTAGGTTTTCATGCCACCCTTGTTCACCTCTTGGAAAGAATAGGGGATACAGAAGAGCATCAAGGTTACTGTGCAAAATGCTAATTCGTTGTGTCTTAGGAACCACAGGGTTGTTTTGGTCTGGCTTAAGATGGACTAATATATCCCTTTGAAAAGGAGGTTCTCCATCATCGTTTTGAAAAACAACTGCGACCTCACTTACACGTGGTTTGTTGTAAAGTCGAGGATTCTGTTTACGTTCTTGTTTAATGGCCATGACAATAGAAGGCATTTCAGTACCATTTTGTATAGCCCTCTGTTCCTCCTCAGCTTGAACGTATTTTAGCATGCGATATGCGGCAGCAAATGGGCTTATTTTTTGTAAATGTACAGCAATTTAGTTCATCAGTTCAGCATCACACTTTTCGTTTTCTTTTAGGTTCATCCTTTGTTCTGTAGCCTCATTTGTATCAATGATGTATAATTGTGCAAATTTTGGTGGTTGTCCTATTTCTGGGTGAAGTGTTCCAGTGTGGTGGTAGATCTGGCCGTGAATTTTAAAACAATACGGTCCGAATCCAGGGGGCGGTGCAATGTTGGCACCGAATGAAGCAAACGTATGAGAACTGTTGATGCTTCTGATATTTTCCATTAAATTTCTACTGTGTTGATGCGTTCCTTTCATTAACTGCTCAAACAGATCTGAGTAGTGAGGTCTCGGTAGCATAACTTTTCCTTTTTGGCAGCATTGAGTAAACTGATTGTCAGATGGTTTTTCATCAATGAAATTCAGAGAGCCGCATTTAGAGCAATCTGCATTCATATTCCCACAGTAGTGTTCATGAATTGTACTTTCATTGTCTGTTACGTAATGTGCAAGTTGTTGAATATTGTCGTGGCCGTGCCTTAGTTGGTAGAGCATTCGTTTTTTATGAATTTGGCAATCATGTTGTTCCTGTCGTACAACAGTTTGTTGTGGTGTCTCCAGTTGGCAACGGTGTCTGTGAGATTCCGCATCCTGGGCTTGTCTGGCAGCAGTTTGTTGTGGTGTCTCCTGTTGGCGACGTTGTCTGTGAGATTCCACATCCTGGGCTTGTCAGGCGGCAGTTTGTTGTGGTGTCTCCTGTTCCCGATGTTGTCGTTTTCTTGCTGCTGCTGCTGCTTTTCTGTCATCCTCATTGGCGTATTTTCGTTTACGACCCATTCTAAGATAGAAACACAGGGAGTTGCCGCCCATACAGGGAGACGCAGGCACGCACCCTACACAATGGCAGCACTTGACAGCAGTGGAGGACAATGATGATTCCAGAATTTGCGGCAGACTGTGCTCGTCGCTGATTGGTCGAGGCCGGCTGGCCTCGACCAATCAGAGACTGTGCCCGTCGCTGATTGGTCGAGGCCTGGCGGCCTCGACCAATCAGCGACGCGGGATTTCCAGGACAGACAGACGGAAGTGACTCTTAGACAATTATATATATAGATTGTGCATTTTTAATATTTATATATTTTGATGGTAATTGCACTTTTATCAGGCTTCACACCCAGCTTTGTATAAAGCTTGGTTCTCATTCTACTTCTTTCATTTTTTACTCTAGGTATTTCACCATCACTCCTCATTTGTCTTTCACTCACTTTTTCAAGGTATGTGCACGGGTTCTTATCTTTCTTTTCTCTGTCTTGATTAGTTTATAATCCCTCCACTTCCTCTTTCTCATTGATCCGCCCACCATCCTTTTTATATGCTGCAGTTCATGCGATGTGCGCTCCCTTTAACCGCGGTGCTTTCGTTGCCATGGTGATGCGTCCTCTCGGCATTGCACTTCGGGCCTGCCTTGCTGATGCATCAGTGGTGAGTGTGAATCTGTGACGTCGGACTCTGATTCCCTGGCTTCCGGTCTTCGCTGTGTCAATGGTAGTGCTGCATTTGCCACCATTAACATGTGCAGCTCAGGATATATAAACCTGATTTTTGACCCTTGACCCCCCGAAGAAGCATTGAGCGAAACGCGCATTGGGGGTCTTCCTCTTTCACGTCTGCTGAAGGTTGGTCTATATATTTTTGGCTCACTTGCTTCCTTCCATCAGTGGTATCCAGTTTACATCACCCAGTATGGGATTTACTTTGTTATGGAACCATAGGGTTATGTGGTAAAAGTATAGGCTTTGTTATCCGTTTAGTGCACTTTACATGTCTTCCAACTAATGGGGTACCATATGGCACTTGCCAACTGTACTTGTATGTACCTATATGTACAGTACAGACCAAAGGTTTGGACACACCTTCTCATTTAAAAATGTTTCTGTATTTTCATGACTATGAAAATTGTGCTTCACACTGAAGGCATCAAAACTATGAATTAACACATGTAGAATTATATACTTAACAAAAAAGTGTGAAACAACTGAAATGTCTTATGTTCTAGGTTATTCAAAGTAGCCACTGTTTGCTTTGATGACTGCTTTGCATACTCTTGGCATTCTCTTGATGAGCTTCAAGAGGTAGTCACAGGGAATGGTCTTCCAACAATATTGAAGGAGTTCCCAGAGATGCTTAGCACTTGTTGGCCCTTTTGCCTTCACTCTGCGGTCCAGCTCATCCCAAACCATCTCGATTGGGTTCAGGTCTGGTGACTGTGGATGCCAGGTCATCTGGCATAGCACCCCATCACTCTCCTTCTTGGTCAAATAGCCCTTACACAGCCTGGAGGTGTGTTTGGGGTCATTGTCCTGTTGAAAAATAAATGATGGTCCAACTAAACGCAAACCGGATGGAATAGCATGCCGCTGCAGGATGCTGTGGTAGCCATGCTGTTTAAGTATGTCTTCAATTTTGAATAAATCCCCAACAGTGTCACCAGCAAAGCACCCCCACACCAGGAACCAGGCATGTAGAGTCCATCTGTTCACCTTTTCTGCGTCGCACAAAGACACGGTGGTTGGAACCAAAGATCTCAAATTTGGACTCATCAGACCAAAGCACAGATTACCACTGGTCTAATGTCCATTCCTTGTGTTCTTTAGCCCAAACAAGTCTCTTTTGCTTGTTGCCTGTCCTTAGCAGTGGTTTCCTAGCAGCTATTTTACCATGAAGGCCTGCTGCACAGTCTCCTCTTAACAGTTGTTGTAGAGATGTGTCTGCTGCTAGAACTCTCTGTGGCATTGACCTGGTCTCTAATCTGAGCTGCTGTTAACCTGCGGTTTCTGAGGCTGGTGACTCCGATAAACTTATCCTCAGAAGCTGAGGTGACTCTTGGTCTTCCTTTTTCCCAATTTTTCGGACTGACTGACCTTCATTTCTTAAAGTAATGATGGCCACTCATTTTTCTGTACTTAGCTGCTTTTTTCTTGCCATAATAGAAATTCTAACAGTCTATTCAGTAGGACTATCAGCTGTGTATCCACCAGACTTCTGCACAACACAACTGATGGTCCCAACCCCATTTATAAGGCAAGAAATCCCACTTATTTAACCTGACAGGGCACACCTGTGAAGTGAAAACCATTTCCGGTGACTACCTCCTGAAGCTCATCAAGAGAATGCCAAGAGTGTGCAAAGCAGTCATCAAAGCAAAAGGTGGCTACTTTGAAGAACCTAGAATATAAGACATATTTTCAGTTGTTTCACACTTTTTTGGTATGTATATAATTCCACATGTATTAATTTATAGTTTTGATGCCTTCAGTGTGAATTTACAATTTTCATAGTAATGAAAATACAGAAAAATCTTTAAATGAGAAGGTGTGTCTAAACTTTTGGTCTGTACTGTATGGCTATATTAAAGGGAACCTGTCACCCCAAAATTCGAGTATGAGTTGCGGCCACCGGCATCAGGGGCTTATCTACAGCATTCTGTAATGCTGTAGATAAGCCCCCAATGTACCCTGAAAGATAAGAAAAACAGGTTATATTATACTCACCCAGGGACGGTCCCGGTTCGGGGCCGATGGGTGTCGCGGTCCGGCGCCTCCCATCTTCATGCGATGACATCCTCTTCTTTTCTTCCTGCTGTGGCTCCTGCGCAGGCGTACTTTGTCTGCCCTGTTGAGGGCAGAGCAAAGTACTGCAGTGAGCAGGTGCCGGGAAAGGTTAGAGAGGCCCGGCGCCTGCGCACTGCAGTACTTTGCTGTGCCCTCAACAGGGCAGATAAAGTACACCTGCGCAGCAGCCGCGGCTATCCTGATGTGATTTGATTACCTTGTGGATAGTGTTGAGCGATACCGTCCGATACTTGAAAGTATCGGTATCGGAAAGTATCGGCCGATACCGGCAAAGTATCGGATCTAATCCGATACCGATACCCGATACCAATACAAGTCAATGGGACTCAAGTATCGGACGGTATCCCTGATGGTTCCCAGGGTCTGAAGGAGAGGAAACTCTCCTTCAGGCCCTGGGATCCATATCAATGTGTAAAAGAAAGAATTAAAATAAAAAATAGGGATATACTCACCCTCCGACGCAGCCTGGACTTTACCGCCGTAACCGGGAGCCGTTGTACCTAAGAATGCGCGCTTGCAGGGCCTTAGATGAGGTCACTGCGCTCTGATTGGTCCGTAGCGGTCGCGTGACCGCTACGCGACCAATCACAAAGCAGTGACGTCTTCTAAGGTATTTCAAGCGCTTGAAATACCTTAGAAGACGTCCGCAGCTTCTGATTGGTCGCGTAGCGGTCGCGTGACCGCTACGCGACCAATCACAATGCAGTGACGTCTTCTAAGGTATTTCAAGCGCTTGAAAGACCTTAGGTGACGTCACTGCTTTGTGATTGGTCGCGTAGCGGTCACGCGACCGCTACGGACCAATCAGAGCGCAGTGACCTCATCTAAGGCCCTGCAAGCGCGCATTCTTAGGTACAACGGCTCCCGGTTACGGCGGTAAAGTCCAGGAGCCGCCGGAGAGGTGAGTATATCCCTATTTTTTATTTTAATTCTTTATTTTACACATTGATATTAATCCCGATACCGATTCCCGATACCACAAAAGTATCGGATCTCGGTATCGGAATTCCGATACCCGCAAGTATCGGCCGATACCCGATACTTGCGGTATCGGAATGCTCAACACTACTTGTGGAGTTTCAGCCATATTTACTTACACACATATATATCTCATATACCATAGAGAGGGTTGTGGGCATTTAATTTTTTCTTTTTGATTGCCAATGGGTACCTAAGTGTCCTTATTGCATACAACCGCATTCATTGGGACATTATTTTCGTGCATATATATGAGTATACTACTGTTGGCTCTTTTGCTTATTATTTACTTTAGTCCTTCTCAGGCACGTACGTGGCACTTGTGTTTCGTCCTCCATTTTAATTTTTGTGTCATTAATATTTATCTTTATGATTCTTTTAAACAAAAAAACGTAAAATTAATTTGTTCGTAATAAAGACTATATTTTTATTCAGCGCTAACGTCCATTTTCTTTTGGTTTTCTTGAACTCCTTATGGCGGAGCTTATATTTTTGCCCTTCTTTTTGGTTTAATCAATACTAGTTTTGGTTTAATCCCTGTATTTAATAACGTGTTACCAATCTTTGGGAAAATCTTCATTTGGACAAAATTGATAACTTTGTTTGACATGGAATACCTTGGCAGGTATAGCACTATATAAACTTTAAGGGTTAAATTTGTTTATTAAGTTTGTTGTGTTTGTACTATATTGTATAATGTATGTAATTGTTTATAAAATCAAATAATCATTAAAAATGATCTGATTTAAAAAAAAAGGCATGTTCCACACAGTCAGACTAATGATTAGACACACAACACCGAAAATACTGCTCGAGTGTTTGATTAGTACCTTCTATCTGACTATTAGTCTCTGGGTGGTAGGCAGAGGAAAAAGACTACTCAATATTGATCTTTTTACATAATCCCCTCCAAAATTTGGAGATGAACTGAGTTCCCCCGGTCAGAAACAATATTTTCAGAATAGAATGTAAATTAGGGTGTTTAATTTTTCCGAAGTTATGATTTTCATATGACTTTGCTTGAATCCTTGGTCTAAGTCATCTAAAAGATCCATGTAAAAAATTTTAGCGAAATCAATTAATATTTAGAGGTTGCACACTTTGATCACTTTTATCTGAAAGTACCGTACTTCATGAAAATGTATCATCGACATCACACTAATGTGTATGTTGTGTTTCTATTATGTTTTGCGGGTAGTTTAACTGAAAAAGAGTATTAGAAAGGGAATTTGGTTAATTGAAAAGGTGCCTGGTGGTGAATTTTTGGGAGATCAACTTCCCTCCAAGGAACATGTGCTTTTAGTTTTTATTTACCATCACAAGGAAATGAAAGAAACACTCTCGTGTGCTGCTAAATCCACAAGTATTAAACTAAAGGAAGTGTGGAAGAAAGCAAGTATCCCTGTCATGACAGAGGAGAATTTCCGAACTTGTATACAGAAGTTATACAAGGAATATCAAAATCTGGGTAAAGAGAAATCAAGAAACATTGACAAAGTTAATATGAAGCGGCAGATTTGGAAAGGTGATCTTGTTGAGCTATTTGATATTGCCAGGCAAAATGTGATCTCCATGAATAGCGTACTAGAAGACGATAAAGCTCTCCTTATGTCACAAAGAGAGGATTATATGAGTTTATCAATGAGTGGTGTAGATAAGGTTCTTGCCTCACAAATTAAAAAGAAGATAATAAATGCAGAAAAAAAGGAGGCATACAAGGAGAAACATTATAAAGAAATCGCCAAAATGAACAGTGGAACACTCAGTCTCATCTCCATCATCATCAATTCACGAAGAGGACAAATTTTCTGCACCACCAGTGAAAAAATCTTGTGCAGGTCGTAGATTAAAACCTCTTGATCACACACTCACGGCTACATGGGATCGAGAACAACTCTCCATTTGACTAGCAAGTACTTCATTTATTGCGACTGCAAAAAGCCTTGGTCATGATGTTTCATGCATTTCCATATCTCCATCTACCGTTTTCCGAGCTCGGGCGATTAACAGAAGACAAATGGCTGAGAACATGGAAAAGTCACTGTTTGAAAATCCTCCTCATTTAACCCCTTCACCCCCAAGGGTGGTTTGCACGTTAATGACCGGGCCAATTTTTACAATTCTGACCACTGTCCCTTTATGAGGCTATAACTCTGGAACGCTTTGATGGATCTTGGCGATTCTGACATTGTTTTCTCGTGACATATTGTACTTCATGATAGTGGTAAAATTTATTCGATATAACTTGCGTTTATTTGTGAAAAAAATGGAAATTTGGCGAAAATTTTGAAAATTTTGCAATTTTCCAACTTTGAATTTTTATGCCCTTAAATCACAGACATATGTCACGCAAAATACTTAATAAGTAACATTTCCCACATGTCTACTTTACATCAGTACAATTTTGGAACCAAAATTTTTTTTTATAACGGAGTTATAAGGGTTAAAAGTTGACCAGCAATTTCTCATTTTTACAACACCATTTTTTTTTAGGGACCACATCTCATTTGAAGTCATTTTGAGGGGTCTATATAATAGAAAATACTCAAGTGTGACACCATTCTAAAAACTGCACCCCTCAAGGTGCTCAAAACCACATTCAAGAAGTTTATTAACCCTTCAGGTGTTTCACAGGAATTTTTGGAATGTTTAAATAAAAATGAACATTTAACTTTTTTTCACACACAATTTATTTCAGCTCCAATTTGTTTTATTTTACCAAGGGTAACAGGAGAAAATGGACCCCCAAAGTTGTTGTACAATTTGTCCTGAGTACGCTGATACCCCATATGTGAGGGTAAACCACTGTTTGGGCGTATGGCAGAGCTCGGAAGGAAAGGAGCGCCATTTGACTTTTCAATGCAAAATTGACTGGAATTGAGATGGGACGCCATGTTGCGTTTGGAGAGCCCCTGATGTGCCTAAACACTGAAACCCCCTACAAGTGACACCATTTTGGAAAGTAGACCCCCTAAGGAACTTATCTTGATGTGTGGTGAGCACTTTGACCCACCAAGTGCTTCACAGAAGTTTATAATGCAGAGCCGTAAAAATAAAAAATCATATTTTTTCACAAAAATGATCTTTTTGCCCCCAATTTTTTATTTTCCCAAGGGTAAGAGAAGAAATTGGACCCCAAAAAATGTTGTGCAATTTGTCCTGAGTACGATGATACCCCATATGTGGGTGTAAACCATTGTTTGGGCGCATGGCAGAGCTTGGAAGGGAAGGAGCGCCATTTGACTTTTCAATGCAAAATTGACTGGAATTGAGATGGGACGCCATGTTGCGTTTGGAGAGCCCCTGATGTGCCTAAACATTGAAACTCCCTACAAATGACACCATTTTGGAAATTAGACCCCCTAAGGAACTTATCTAGATGTGTGGTGAGCACTTTGACCCACCAAGTGCTTCACAGAAGTTTATAATGCAGAGCCGTAAAAATAAAAAATCATATTTTTTCACAAAAATGATCTTTTTGCCCCCAATTTTTTATTTTCCCAAGGGTAAGAGAAGAAATTGGACCCCAAAAAATGTTGTGCAATTTGTCCTGAGTACGCTGATACCCCATATGTGGGTGTAAACCATTGTTTGGGCGCATGGCAGAGCTTGGAAGGGAAGGAGCGCCATTTGACTTTTCAATGCAAAATTGACTGGAATTGAGATGGGACGCCATGTTGCGTTTGGAGAGCCCCTGATGTGCCTAAACATTGAAACTCCCTACAAGTGACACCATTTTGGAAAGTAGACCCCCTAAGGAACTTATCTAGATGTGTTTTGAGAGCTTTGAACCCCCAAGTGTTTCACTACAGATTATAACGCAGAGCCGTGAAAATAATTTTTATTTTTTTTCTCAAAAATGATTTTTTAGCACCCAGCTTTGTATTTTTACAAGGGTAACAGAATAAATTGGACCCCAAAATTTGTTTTCCAATTTGTCCTGAGTACGCTGATACCCCATATGTGGGGGGGAACCACTGTTTGGGCGCATGACAGAGCTCGGAAGGGAAGGAGCGCCATTTGGAATGCAGACTTAAATGGATTGGTCAGCAGCCGTCACGTTGCATTTGCAGAACCCCTGATGTACCCAAACAGTACAAACCCCCCACAAGTGACCCCATATTGGAAACTAGACCTCCCAAGGAACTTATCTAGATGTGTTTTGAGAACTTTGAACCCCCAAGTGTTTCACTAAAGTTTATAGCGCAAAGCCGTGAAAATAAAAATTCTTTTTTTTTTCACAAAAATGATTTTTTAGCCCCCAGTTTTGTATTTTCACAAGGGTAACAGGATAAATTAGACCCCAAAAGTTGTTGTCCAATTTGTCCTGAGTACGCTGATACCCCATATGTGGGGGGGAACCACTGTTTGGGTGCATGACAGAGCTCGGAAGGGAAGGAGCGCCATTTGGAATGCAGCCTTAAATGGATTGAACTGCAGGCGTCACGTTGCATTTGCAGAGCCCCTGATGTACCCAAACAGTACAAACCCCCCACAAGTGACCCCATATTGGAAACTAGACCTCCCAAGGAACTTATCTAGATGTGTTGTGAGAACTTTGAACCCCCAAGTGTTTCACTACAGTTTATAACGCAGAGCCGTGAAAATAAAACATCTTTTTTTTCCCACAAAAATGATTTTTAGCCCCCCAAATTTTTATTTTCCTAAGGATAACAAGAGAACTTGGACCCCAGAAGTTGTTGTTCAATTTGTCCCGAGTACGCTGATAACACATATGTTGGGGTAAACCCCTTTTTGGGCGCACGGGAGAGCTCGGAAGGGAAGGAGCACTGTTTTACTTTTTCAACGCAGAATTGGCTGGATTTGAGATTGGACGCCATGTCGCGCTTGGAGAGCCCCTGATGTGCCTGGACAGTGGAAACTCCCCAATTCTACCTGAAACCCTAACCCAAACACACCCCTAACCCTAATCCCAACGGTAACCCTAACCACACCCCTAGCCCTGACACACCCATAATTCTAATCCCAACCCTAATCCAAACGTAAATGTAATCCAAACCCTAACCCTAACTTTAGCCCCAACCCTAACTTTAGCCCCAACCCTAACTTTACCTCCAACCCTAGCCCTAACCCTAACCCTACCCCTAACCCTAACCCTAAACGTGACTGAAATACGTGGCACTGAAATACGTGGCACTGAAATACGTGGCACTGAAATACGTGGCACTGAAATACGTGGCACTGAAATACGTGATACGTGGCACTTAAATACGTGGCACTGAAACACGTGGCACTGAAATACGTGGCACTGAAATACGTGGCACTGAAATACGTGGCACTGAAATACGTGGCACTGAAATATGTGATACGTGGCACTTAAATACGTGGCACTGAAATACGTGGCACTGAAATACGTGGCACTGAAATACGTGGCACTGAAATACGTGGCACTGAAATACGTGCAACTGAAATACGTGGTACTAAAATATGTGGCACTGAAATACGTGATACGTGGCACTGAAATACGTGATACGTGGCACTGAAATACGTGATACGTGGCACTGAAATACGTGGCACTGAAATACGTGGCACTGAAATACGTGCAACTGAAATACGTGGTACTAAAATATGTGGCACTGAAATACGTGATACGTGGCACTGAAATACGTGATACGTGGCACTGAAATACGTGGCACTGAACTACGTGGCACTGAAATACGTGGCACTGAAATACGTGGCACTGAAATACGTGGCACTATGACTGTCAGAAAATGTTCATTAAACGGTTAGGGGTGAGGTTAGGGGTAGAGTTAGGGTTAGGGTTTGGATCCCTTTATCACCTTGATGGTGGTGGGTGGCTTTTCAGTGTGTTTTCTGTTTTTTTTCGAAAAAATGCATGCGTTTTTAACGCAAACAAACGCATGTGCTTAAAAATGCAAGAAAATACTGCAGGTTGTATTTCTGAAAATGAACGCATGCAGAAAAAAAACGCATGCGTTTGAAAACGCGACCAAACGCGTACAAAAAAAACGCATGCGTTTTCAATGTTAATTATAGGGAAAAAACGCATGCGTTTTTTTGTGCAAAAAACGCTGCAGACAAAAACGCAAGTGTGAAACCAGCGACGCTTTTTATAGCAAAAAAGTTTTTGCGTCTCCACATTTTGAGACCTATAATTTTTCCACATTTTGCTCCACAGAGTCATGTGAGGTCTTGTTTTTTGCGGGACGAGTTGACGTTTTTATTGGTAACATTTTCGGACACGTGACCGTTTTTGATCGCTTTTTATTCCGATTTTTGTGAGGCAGAATGACCAAAAACCAGCTATTCATGAATTTCTTTTGGGGGAGGCGTTTATACCGTTCCGCGTTTGGTAAAATTGATAAAGCAGTTTTATTCTTCGGGTCAGTACGATTACAGCGATATCTCATTTATATTTTTTTTATGTTTTGGCGCTTTTATACGATAAAAACTAAAATATAGAAAAAATAATTATTTTGGTATCGCTTTATTCTCAGGACTATAACTTTTTTATTTTTTTGCTGATGATGCTGTATGGCGGCTTGTTTTTTGCGGGACAAGATGACGTTTTCAGCGGTACCATGGATATTTATATCAGTCTTTTTGATCGCGTGTTATTCCACTTTTTGTTCGGCGGTATGGTAATAAAGCGTTGTTTTTTGCCTCGTTTTTTTTTTTTTTTTCTTACGGTGTTTACTGAAGGGGTTAACTAGTGGGGCAGTTTTATAGGTTGGGTTGTTACGGACGCGGCGATACTAAATATGTGTACTTTTATTGTTTTTTTTTTTATTTAGATAAAGAAATGTATTTATGGGAATAATATATATTTTTTTTTTATTATTTATTTAGGAATTTTTTTTTTTTTTTTTTTTTTACACATGTGGAAAAATTTTTTTTTTACTTTTTTACTTTGTCCCAGGGGGGGACATCACAGATCATTGATCTGGCAGTGTGCACAGCACTCTGCCAGATCGACGATCTGCTGTGCAGGGCTGCAGGCTTACCAAGTGTCTGCTCTGAGCAGACACTCGGTAAGCCACCTCCTTCCCTGCAGGACCCGGATGCCGCGGCCATCTTGGATCCGGGACCTGCAGCCAGGAAGGAGGTAGGAGACCCTCGCAGCAACGCGATCACATCGCGTTGCTCCGGGGGTCTCAGGGAAGCCCGCAGGGAGCCCCCTCCCTGCGCGATGCTTCCCTATACCGCCGGTACACTGCGATCATGTTTGATCGCGGTGTGCCGGGGGTTAATGTGCCGGGGGCGGTCCGTGACCGCTCCTGGCACATAGTGCCGGATGTCAGCTGCGATATGCAGCTGACACCCGGCCGCGATCGGCCGCGCTCCCCCCGTGAGCGCCGCTGATCGGTGATGACGTACTATCCCGTCGGCGGTCATACGGGCCCACCCCACCTCGACGGGATAGTACGTCTGATGTCAGGAAGGGGTTAATCTTACATTGGGTAGTGAATTGTTGCCTGAGGGAGTGTCAAAACTCTAGAAGATAGAGCTGCTGTTTTTGAAACTGGAAAAGATTTTGAGCATTTGCTTGGCGTACCTGTTGAACAGAAAGGTACTGGTGAGCTAATGGCTGAAGTTGTTATTCAGGAGGTGGACCGATTCGCGCTACGTGACCTTATCATTGGTATATCTTTCGATACAACTGCATCTAATACAGGAATGATCCAAGGAGCATGTATCAGAATGGAAACTGAATTTGGGAGACCATTGTTGTGGTTGGCTTGCCGCCACCACACCCACGAATTAATCTTGAAAAGAGTGTTTGGTAACTGTTGTAACATCCCATCAAGTTGTCCTGACATCCAGATTTTCCGAAAGTTCCAAAATCAGTCGAATTCAGTTGATAAGAAGTCCTATTCCACAATGTTAGATGAAGAAAATCCCATTCAAGGTTTTCTCGAAGAACAACGTGTCAAAATAGAGGACTACTTCAACAATGTCTTGCAAGATGGCAGTCATCCAAGAGAAGATTACAAAGAGCTATTAGAACTATCATTTCTATATCTTGGAGGCTGGGATGAAAACTATTTCGAATTTAGGGTTCCAGGGGCTCTGACTGAAGCAAGGTGGATGGCAAAGGCCATATATGTATTCAAAATTGTGCTATTCACTAAACAATTGCATATTTCTAATACCGAATTGAAAGGAATAAGAAAAGTAGTGCGCTTTGTCTGTCTAATATATGTCCGCTTTTAGCACGAGGCAGTTGTAAGTCGATGGGCTCCAAAGAATGATTTGGAGATGCTACAGCTTTTGCAATATTATCCAGATAAAGATGTCAGAGAAAGTGCCCTCACAGTGGCTAAGAGTCACATTTGGTATCTGTCAGAAACTAACATAGGATTGCCATTTTTGGATGAACGTATCAGTCAGCCTGAGAAGGATAAGATGTTTGAAAATTTAAGAATGAAACCTGCAACGAAAAAGGAGCTGAAACAGTTGGAAGGTAAAAAACTAGTTTTTGAAGGAAAAGACCTCAGCGATTTTGTTACAAGTAAAACAAAAACATTCTTTGAATTGAATTTTGGGATCCACGATGTAGAAGAATATTGCAGTGATACACTAAGAAGCTCCATCAATGCTCTTAAGGTGGTGAATGACACCACAGAAAGGGGCATTGCTCTGATAAAGAAGTTTAATAATTCAATCAGAGATGAACAGCCGAAACAGTTCTTGTTAAGAGTTGTCGAGAATCATTGAAAAGCCGTCACCAAGCGAACAAAAGAATAATACATATGATACTGCCTATCAATGTTACTGTTTATTGTCACTATTATTCTAAGTTTTTAATTGTTTGAATTTCTAATAAAAAATACTTAACATTGAAAATCTGTTTTTTTTTGCGTGCTTTTATTAAACTGATAAAAGTGTGTGCAACGCCCCAGAGTCCTGGTCGTTGCAGTACTGTGGCTCCGCCACTATGGGGAGCTATGGTGCATCTGATGGCACTGAAGGAGTTCATCTGATCAGGTATCACAGACACCAATACATTTCACAGTCGGGCCTCCGGGGGGAGCTAAGGGTTCTATTCACTAGGCCACTCCCCACCATAGTGGGTAAACTGGGGGTCAGGCAGGAAGTTAGATTAGAAAGCTGACTGGGTTGGAACCAGGCAACACCTTGTGGCAGAGGGTGTTGTGGGGGAAGATACAGTAGGGTCTCTGTCAGGGGTGGGATCCTGACAGAGGCTTGGCAACTTGAACGAACGTAACGGGACCGTGCCTGCTCCGGGTAGCGACGGTACCCAAGGAAGGATTAGAAGCGAGATAGATTGTGCTGAGTGAGAAACGAGATCACGCAAAGGAGAAATACCAGTAGGAGTCGTGCTGTAAGACCGAAGCAACATCCTACTGAGGTGCACTACCGGTGGCCGGAACGCCGAGGGAGTATCATAACATTCAGCTTCAAGCAATACTCCAAACAGCGGCAGGACAGTCAGTCTAAGGCGGGCTGTCTCACCTTAAATCACCTATGCAGTCTTGGGGGGCAACTTGTGGAGAGGGGCGACTCTAGGGTCCCAGAAGAGCTCCGAGCCTACCCGTCAAACGGGTGCCGTCCCAACCAGAACATCAGGAAGGGACGGAGGATTAGCAGAACATCATCTAATCGAGTTGTGAGGGAACTTAAGAAACAGACACAACAGTTGTGGGGGACTTTCCGTAAGCACAGCAGGGAAGGACCACAACACATAGCGCTAGAAGGAAGGCACCGATTTCCACCTGTGAAGAGAACTCTGGAGGTGCCATTGGACCGGCCGGACTTGCGCAGCCTGGTGAACCGTATTCCGGACTGAGGACCCAGAGATCTTCAGTAAAGAGGTAAAGAGACTGCAACCTGGTGTCCTCGTTATTTACTGCACTGCACCACCGCACCACCACCACCACTACGGCCTCATCATCATCATCTGTTGTACCTATTTCACTGTGCGCCCCACGGCAGGGTCACGGACCGGGGCCTAGCCGCCATGACAACCCCGGAGCAGAGACTCAGAGGCCCGGTGCCGGGTACCCCTCGGCCCTGCGGCAGTGGGGGCGCTACAAACTTGGCGTCACGAACAGGATCTACTTAAGCCTGAAGAATCAGGTCATGTGTGCCTTGGAACTGTGATTTATTGTGCTTGGACTGTACTTTATTGCAAAGACTGTGGATTGTCACTTGCCGCTAAAAGTTCGCGCCAAAACCGCCGCCATTATGGCGCTAAGGAGAGCGCAGGAGAAGAAGGGCGTGGAAGTGGGCGTGAACAAGCTGAAGAGCGCAAAAGACAATGGCCGCCCAGTCTAAATATCTCGGCCCCTTGAGGACGTGTCCGTCAGCAGCCGAGATCCGCCTCCTGATCCTCAATGGTGGGCAGAGACAGAGAAAACGAAACCGCCCACGAAGGAGAGAGGGGGAAAAGGACCAGGAAGAAGAAGTCAGCGACATGGAGGACGCCATGGCGAGCCGCCCGGAGCTGGAGCGTGGGGTCGGAGCCGAGGACTCCCCCAGCTACCCGAAGAGGCACCGCAGCCAGACCTCCACAGTTGGCGCTGACCTCCTGCAGACCGGAGCGGACGAGCTGATCCACCAACTCCCGCAGACGCAGCTGAGCACTGAGGCCGGGTGGAAGAAGTCCATCATCGGGAGCCTCACCAGACATCTGTCGGCAGTCTCGTCTGGTCCGGAGCAAGAAAGAAGTTCCAGCGCTCCGAAGCCAGAAAGCAAGGCCCTGCCGGAAAGCGAGATGCTGCGAGCAGAGATGACAACGTTGCAGCACGAGGCCCTGCAGCCAGCGTTCCAGACCCCAGCGGAGACGGAGCAGACCGGCACCGGAGGAACCGCATCTGAAGCAGGTATGAAGGACGACCCTGCCCTGACAACTGACACCACTCCAGTGACTGCTAGTGCCACAGCTGCTGACCTCTTTCCAGTGACTGATCTTGCAGCAGCCGCTACCTCTGCTGCAGCAAATGCCCCTACTCAAGCTGCGCAGACCTCCATCGCGGCGCATGATTTTACCGTACATGAAAGACGGATTAACGGCGTTTGTCCGGCACTGGGTGCAACCCTGGACCTCACTTTTCCCAGGCCAGGAAGGGTTAAGTGCCAGGTGCAGCCCTGGAAGCCGTCCAACTAAACCTCGGAAACCTGAAACTGCACATAGTTAACTGTTTGTTTCCCTGCTTTTTGCTACTTTAAACCCGACCTGGGTTATTCTAAAGGGATCCCTTTGTTCACCCGGGATCCCTTCTTCTGCTTTTTGTTTTGTTTCCTGTTTATTCATCACTGAAAGAACTGCTGAATCATGAACAATGCATGATACAAACTTCTTGTAAATAGTTTGCACCTTATTAAAGGCGCTCCCTACTGGTTTTACTTAAAGAAGGACTCTTTGTGAAGATACCACACTGGAACCTTTGCTGAGTATGGACTGGTAGCTTGAGAAGGCGTGCTACCTCATAGAGACTTGGTCCCCTCTTAAGGGGGATGTTCATTTGTCGCACTTAAACGGTGATATTGCTTTAAGACAGGAAGCAATAATGTTTTGACAAAAGAAAGTGATGATAATGTTTACATGAGAAAGTTATATGTATTCAACTAGTTAATTGTGAAGAAATGCTGATGATGTTCCTGAAAGAAAGTGGAAGCGAGAAGAAGGATGCAGTGGGCCCGTAGGGGTAGACGTGGTGTCCAGCATGCATGTTAGTGAGAAAGATAATGAGAATGGTTAATAATGTTGACAGATAATTAGGATAGAAGGTAAACACTGAGTCCTCATAGGAGTCGTGTAGAGATGGCTCAGTGCTCTTAAACTGAAAGTAATGTTATGCTCTATACTGTGTATAGTAGTAGAAAAGGCAGTAGGCCCGGGCTGAACGGGGCGGTCCTGCATAGAAAGGAGAGGCAGTAGGTCTGGAGCCGTTAGGACAGGCGGTCCTGCAGATTTAAAGAAGGAGAATGAAAAAGTTAAATTGCCTTATAATGTGATTATAAGAAGGTCTTTAGTGGATTCAGAGTGTATGTCCTTAAAGGCGATGTTAAATTATTGTTCAACAATTTTGCACTTAGTAGAATACCCGGCTGGGTAAGAAAAGTTATTTATAGCATGTTGCTATGATATATAACCATGTTTGTAACGTTCAAGTGTCCTCACCTCCCATAAAGGGAAGCTCTGTTTAAGTATACTTATTGTTATTGCACTCAACAAAACTGTATGTCTTTTTGCTGACTTGTATTGTTGTTTTCTTCCCAGTCCCGGAGTACTGTGTTTAACCAGGGGGGAGTGCAGCGCCCCAGAGTCCTGGTCGTTGCAGTACTGTGGCTCCGCCACTATGGGGAGCTATGGTGCGTCTGATGGCACTGAAGGAGTTCATCTGATCAGGTATCACAGACACCAATACATTTCACAGTCGGGCCTCCGGGGGGAGCTAAGGGTTCTATTCACTAGGCCACTCCCCACCATAGTGGGTAAACTGGGGGTCAGGCAGGAAGTTAGATCAGAAAGCTGACTGGGTTGGAACCAGGCAACACCTTGTGGCAGAGGGTGTTGTGGGGGAAGATACAGTAGGGTCTCTGTCAGGGGTGGGATCCTGACAGAGGCTTGGCAACTTGAACGAACGTAACGGGACCGTGCCTGCTCCGGGTAGCGACGGTACCCAAGGAAGGATTAGAAGCGAGATAGATTGTGCTGAGTGAGAAACGAGATCACGCAAAGGAGAAATACCAGTAGGAGTCGTGCTGTAAGACCGAAGCAACATCCTACTGAGGCGCACTACCGGTGGCCGGAACGCCGAGGGAGTATCATAACATTCAGCTTCAAGCAATACTCCAAACAGCGGCAGGACAGTCAGTCTAAGGCGGGCTGTCTCACCTTAAATCACCTATGCAGTCTTGGGGGGCAACTTGTGGAGAGGGGCGACTCTAGGGTCCCGGAAGAGCTCCGAGCCTACCCATCAAACGGGTGCCGTCCCAACCAGAACATCAGGGAGGGACGGAGGATTAGCAGAACATCATCTAATCGAGTTGTGAGGGAACTTAAGAAACAGACACAACAGTTGTGGGGGACTTTCCGTAAGCACAGCAGGGAAGGACCACAACACATAGCGCTAGAAGGAAGGCACCGATTTCCACCTGTGAAGAGAACTCTGGAGGTGCCATTGGACCGGCCGGACTTGCGCAGCCTGGTGAACCGTATTCCGGACTGAGGACCCAGAGATCTTCAGTAAAGAGGTAAAGAGACTGCAACCTGGTGTCCTCGTTATTTACTGCACTGCACCACCGCAACACCACCACCACTACGGCCTCATCATCATCATCTGTTGTACCTATTTCACTGTGCGCCCCACGGCAGGGTCACGGACCGGGGCCTAGCTGCCGTGACAACCCCAGAGCAGAGACTCACAGGCCCGGTACCGGGTACCCCTCGGCCCTGCGGCAGTGGGGGCGCTACATGTGCAACCTCTAAACATAGTTCGATCATCTTGAAAATTGGCATATATACTTTTTACATTAGTGAGACTCGGGGCGTAAGCAAAGTCTGCAAAAATTTGACATTTTCATTTTTACCATACAAAATGAAACACCCTAATGTAAATGCACAATATGATTATTGAACAACTTACTTAGGGTTTCGGTGTTATGCAATCCAGACAGAAGGACAAAATAACGCTGTAAACTGAACCTTAAAACCACCACCAAGATAACAGTCTTCCCTTCTAAGGATGGGAAGTCCGTAATGAATTCCATTGAGAGGTGGGTCCAAGGACTCCTAGGAGTAGGTAGCAACTCAAGAAAACTGCCGAGACAGGTTCACGGTGTTGGGCACAAGTTTCAAATGCGCATGCAATCCCTATATTCCTTAACTATGGTTGGGCAAAAATTCCTGATTACCAGTCGGATGTTATTATTAATACCATGGTGACAAGCAAGCTGAGAATCATGAGCCTCATGGAGAATGCGTAGGCAAAATTAGGGAGTAATAAATAGCTTTTGGGTAGGAGTTGTCAGGGGCTAGCTCTTGGGTTCTCTTCTACAAGATCTAAGGAAACAAAAGACTCAACTATACCTTCAGCTAGACTAGGAAGTGGTTCAGAGTTTTCAGAATGACATGAACAGAAACTTCGAGAGAGTGTACCTACCTTTATGTTTTAGTACCAGGTCTGAACATCACAAAAAAATCTAATCTAGAAAAGAACAACACCCATCTAGCTTGCCTGGGGTTGACTCCTTTAGTTCATTCTAAATAAGTCAGAATTTTGTGGTCCATAACAGTAATTTTATGTTTGCCACCTTCGAGGAAGTGGCATTATTTTTTTTAAATTGTCAACAATTCACGATCACAGAACTCAAAATTTCTCCTGGCAGATATAAATTTTCATGAAGGGTTGGCGCATGGATGAGTGAGAGACGGGGTACCCAGCCATAGCATTGCTCCGACTGAAAGTTTACCAAATAAGGAATTGTCTCTGAGTCTTCGGAGTACAGTAAATACATGTTGGACGTGTGAATTAATATCAGTAGAATACACCAAGATGTCATCCAGATAGACAACCACATATTGACTATTAATATCTCTGAATATGTCATTAAAAACATTTTTAAAAATGGCAGGCACATTGCTTAGCCTTAAAGGTATCACAATATTCTCATAGTGATCTTCAGGTGTGGTAAATACCGTCTTCCACTCATCTCCTTCTCCTATATGTATCGGGTGATATGCACAACTGAGATCAAGGTTGGAAGACCAATGGGCTTCCAACAGCTGATTACATAAACCAGGGATGAGTGGCAGAGGATACTGATTCTTCACAGTAAAGATGTTAAGGGCCCAGGAGTCAATACATGGTTTGAGACCATCATCTTTTTTATCAACAAAAATGAAACCTGTCCCTACTGGTGACATGAACGGTCCGATGAACCCATTTTTGCAGACTGTCTGCTATATAATTTTTCATGGCCTGATGTTCTGAAGCAGAAAGATTATATATTTTACCCATGGGAGATGGGAGTTGGGTACAAGATCAATGGGACAATCATAATCCATGTGTGGGGTTAAATTTTCAAATTCAGACTCAGAAAATGCATAACAAAATTTCTGAATACATCGGGTAAACTATTGGGTATGGTTTTAGACAAATTCATAGATAAAGCAGATAAAGAGGAAGTGTAACATCAACATTGTGTTCCTGTCGGCATTCGCTTAAACGCCAATCCAGATGGATTGCCAGGGATATGCCGGTATCAAGAGAGTCAGAAGGGAACTGAACTAACATGTCCTTAACTTGGTCAGAGAGTCCAGAGTCCCTGAGCTCCTTGGCCAGTTCCTTTGACCTCATAATTCTCATTTGGTCTGACATGATGCACTGTGAGCTGTAAGGTCTAAAACAGACAGGTGTGTGCCTTTCCAAATAAAGTCCTATCAGTTTAATTAAACACATTTGGACTCCAATGAAGGAGTAGAACCATCTCAAGGAGGATCACAAGGAAATGGACAGCATGTGACGTAAATATGAGTGTCTGAGCAAACGGCCTGAATACTTATGACTAGAGTTGAGCGACTTTTACTTTTTTCGGATCGAGTCGGGTTTCGCGAAACCCAACTTTGTCAAAAGTCGGGTCGGGTGAAATCGGCCGATTATTGCAAAAAGTCGGGGTCCGACTGAAACACGAAACCCAGTGCAAGTCAATGGGGAATCAAAGTCGGCAGTGAGTGGAGGACAGGAAAACACCTACAGTGCCCATTTTAATGCCAAAAACATCAATTCTTATTACTGAAGCTTGTCAATATTAATTTACTTTATAATACTAGTTAGGCATTGAAAACTGGGGGTCATTTGGCTAAAGTTGTGGGGGGGTAGGGCTGGCTCAAGTTTTTCGTGGGCCCAGGAAATGCGGAATACGTCACGGCGGTGGAGCAGGGAGAGGTAAGTATTTCAACTTTGCAAGTGCTGTGATCCTGAGCAAGTAGTGGGGGCCAACTAGTTGGCATTGGCACTGGCACAGGGCCCCTCATAGTACGGCGGTGTGTTTGACGGCGGGTGGCGCCTCCCACTGGCAGAGACACTTTTGTGTACTATGAGGGGCCCTGTGCCAGAGACGTCACCAACGAGTATGCCCCCCACACCTGATGAAGGAACCTGCACTTTCATCTGCACCTTCCTCTTTGTCCTTGTGTAAGGTGGTATAGTATGCGGGAAAGGGAACCTGACTTTCAGCAGGGTCAGATTCTGGCTGTGTAGAGTGCAAGGGGAATGTAGTGGTCTGGGTCAATGTACCAGCAGACTCATCTAGCAGTGGCTGGGCAATGGGCAGGATGAGGAGGAAACACAGATATAGGGCCAAAGAACAAAGTAGGCTAAATGCAGTTCAAATGTGGTAACAGGACTAAACAGGCAGCATTGCTTTGTTCAGTGGAGGACAACTGTAATGAGTGGCAGACACAGTTAGTAGGCTCAAATAATAAAGTAGGCTAAATGCAGTTCAAAATTGGTAACAGGACTAAACAGGCGGCATTGCTTTGTTCAGCGGAGGACAACTGTAATGAGTGGCAGACACAGTTAGTAGGCGCAAATAATAAAGTAGCCTAAATGCAGTTCAAAATTGTTAACAGGACTAAACAGCCGGCATTGCTTTGTTCAGTGGAGGACAACTGTAATGAGCGGCAGACGCAGTTAGTAGGCCCAAATAATAAAGTGGGCTAAATGCAGTTCAAATGTGGTAACAGGACTAAACAGGTGGCATTGCTTTGTTCAGCGGAGGACAACTGTAATGAGTGGCAGACACAGTTAGCAGGCCCAAATAACAAAGTAGCCTGAATGCAGTTCAAATGTGGTAGCAGGACTAAACAGGAGGCATTGCTTTGTTCAGTGGAGGACAACTGTAATGAGCGGCAGACACAGTTAGTAGGCCCAAATAATAAAGTGGGCTAAATGTCTGCCAAAAAATTGTTCATAAATACACAGGTGGCATAGCTAGGTACAGGGGTGGGCTCCTCTGCTGAATAGCAGTCAGTGGTAGTAGGCGCAAAGTATTAACTGGTCTAAATGGAGGCCAGGGCCCCTGTATATTTTAACTATCATCTATCAATTCAACAAATTTGTATTAGCAGTGCCATTGAAGGATTTAACAGCCCAGACTACACAGTGGTGGAGCAGGGAGAGGTAAGTATTGCAAGTGGTAGAGCACTGTTCGACCAGGGGGGAGCTCACTCTCTAGTGGGTGGCGATACTGGCACAGGGCCCCTCATATTACGACGGTGTGTCTGACGTTGGTTGTGCACCACCACTGTCAGAGACACTTCATTGTACTATGAGGGACCCTGTGCCAGTGCCATCGCCCAAGAATGGGAACACCCACCTGTCCAGGCAAATGGCACTCACACGGGTGCTTGCGCCAGGTGGTGACCACGGCCCTGTGGGGGGAGTCAGCCCATTTAGGGAGGTATAAAAATGGCCTATGGTGGACATTCAGCAGCTGCAAATGGATAAATTGGAGCAGTCAGTAAGAGGAGGTCAAAAGCAAGACATTTTTCAGGCAAGCTACGTGTCAGCAGGGGAAGGTGGGGCCAAATAATTTGAAATCCATGATTGGTTCATTTTAATGAAGGTTAGATCATCAACATTTCGGGTAGCCAGACGCGTCCTTTTTTCGGTCAGTATTGAACCAGCAGCACTGAAGACTCTTTCTGATAGCACACTAGCAACAGAGCAAGCGAGCTCCTGTAATGCATATTCTGCCAATTCAGGCCAGGTGTCTATTTTAGATGCCCAGTAATCAAAGGGGAATGACCTGTGAGGGAGAACATCTATAAGGGAGGAAAAGTAGTTTGTAATCATACTGGAGAAATGCTGTCTCCTGTCACTTTGAATCGATGCAGCAGTACCTGTCGTGTCAGCGGTCATTGCGAAATCACTCCACAACCTGGTCATAAAACCTGTTGTGAAATTGGATTTTGGGCTCCCCCGGTGGCCACTGGTGGAATTGAACTGGTGTGCATCATCCCCTCTGTTCACCTGTTTCCATCAGGATGTGGGAGTCGCTATTTAACCTTGCTCCTCTGTCACTTCCTTGCCGGTCAACATTGTAATCAGAAGCCTTTCTGTGCATGTTCCTGCTGCTAGACAACTCCCAGCTAAGTTGGACTTTAGTCCTCGTTTGTTTTTGCATTTTGTTCCAGTTCACAGCTGTAGTTTCGTTTCTGTGTCTGGAAAGCTCTTGTGATCTGAAATTGCCACTCTGATGTTATGAGTTAATACTAGAGTCTTAAAGTAATTTCAGGATGGTATTTTGATAGGGTTTTCAGCTGACCATGAAAGTGCCCTTTCTGTCTTCCTGCTATCTAGTAAGCGGACCTCAATTTTGCTAAACCTATTTTCATACTACGTTTGTCATTTCATCTAAAATCACCGCCAATATATGTGGGGGCCTCTGTCTGCCTATCGGGGAAATTTCTCTAGAGGTGAGCCAGGACTATATTTTCCTCTGCCAGAATTAGTTAGTCCTCCGGCCGGCGCTGGGCGTCTAGGGATAAAAACGTAGGCAACGCTACCCGGCTACTGTTAGTTGTGCGGCAGGTTTAGTTCATGGTCAGTTTAGTTTCCATCCTTCCAAGAGCTAGTACTCATGTTTGCTGGGCTATGTTCTCTTGCCATTGAGAACCATAACAGTTTGACCGGCCGCAAAGGGTTAAATTAATTGACAGAGAAAGGAGAGAAAAGAGAAGTCTGCTGAAGATTTTTTTTTTTCCCTTCCCTTCAGTTCTGAGTGTGCTTGTAATTGAATCTCTTGCAAGTCTGCCTATATTGCAGCCTTTCTCTCTCTCTCTCTCCTTCTAATCCTGGAATGGCTCTGTGTTCACCTGTTTAAAATGGATATTCAGAGTTTAGCTGCAGGTTTGAATAATCTCACCACGAAAGTTCAAAATTTACAAGATTTTGTTGTTCATGTTCCTATATCTGAACCTAGAATTCCTTTGCCTGAATTTTTCTCGGGGAATAGATCTTGCTTTCAAAATTTCAAAAATAATTGCAAGTTGTTTTTGTCCCTGAAATCTCGCTCTGCTGGAGATCCTGCTCAGCAGGTCAGGATTGTGATTTCCTTGCTCCGGGGCGACCCTCAGGATTGGGCTTTTGCATTGGCTCCAGGGGATCCTGCGTTGCTCAATGTGGATGCGTTTTTTCTGGCCTTGGGGTTGCTTTATGAGGAACCTCAGTTAGAGCTTCAGGCGGAAAAGGCCTTGATGTCCCTATCTCAGGGGCAAGACGAAGCTGAAATATACTGCCAGAAATTCCGTAAATGGGCTGTGCTTACTCAGTGGAATGAGTGCGCCCTGGCGGCGAATTTCAGAGAGGGTCTCTCTGATGCCATTAAGGATGTTATGGTGGGGTTCCCTGTGCCTGCGGGTCTGAATGAGTCCATGACAATGGCTATCCAGATCGATAGGCGTCTGTGGGAGCGCAAACCTGTGCACCATTTGGCGGTGTCTACTGAGAAGACGCCAGAGAATATGCAATGTGATAGAATTCTGTCCAGAAGTGAACGGCAGAATTTAAGACGAAAAAATGGGTTGTGCTTCTATTGCGGTGATTCAACTCATGTTATATCAGCATGCTCTAAGCGTACTAAGAAGCTTGATAAGTCTGTTTCAATTGGCACTTTACAGTCTAAGTTTATTCTATCTGTGACCCTGATTTGTTCTTTATCATCTATTACCGCGGATGCCTATGTCGACTCTGGCGCCGCTTTGAGTCTTATGGATTGGTCCTTTGCCAAACGCTGTGGGTATGATTTGGAGCCTCTTGAAACTCCTATACCCCTGAAGGGGATTGACTCCACCCCATTGGCTAGTAATAAACCACAATACTGGACACAAGTAACTATGCGGATTAATCCGGATCATCAGGAGATTATTCGCTTTCTTGTGCTGTATAACCTACATGATGTGTTGGTGCTTGGATTGCCATGGCTGCAATCTCATAACCCAGTCCTTGACTGGAAAGCTATGTCTGTGTTAAGCTGGGGATGTAAGGGGACGCATGGGGACGTACCTGTGGTTTCCATTTCATCATCTATTCCCTCTGAGATTCCTGAATTCTTGACTGAATATCGTGACGTTTTTGAAGAACCTAAGCTTGGTTCATTACCTCCGCACCGGGAGTGCGATTGTGTCATAGATTTGATTCCGGGTAGTAAATACCCTAAGGGTCGTTTATTTAATCTGTCTGTGCCTGAACATGCTGCTATGCGAGAATATATAAAGGAGTCCCTGGAAAAGGGACATATTCGTCCTTCGTCATCTCCCTTAGGAGCCGGTTTTTTCTTTGTGGCTAAGAAAGATGGCTCTTTGAGACCGTGTATTGATTATCGGCTTTTGAATAAAATCACGGTTAAATATCAATATCCGTTGCCACTGCTGACTGATTTGTTTGCTCGCATAAAGGGGGCCAAGTGGTTCTCTAAGATAGATCTCCGTGGGGCGTATAATTTGGTGCGAATTAAGCAGGGGGATGAGTGGAAGACCGCATTTAATACGCCCGAGGGCCACTTTGAGTATTTGGTGATGCCTTTTGGTCTTTCAAATGCCCCTTCAGTCTTTCAGTCCTTTATGCATGACATTTTCCGTGATTATTTGGATAAATTTATGATTGTGTATCTGGATGATATTTTGATTTTTTCGGATGACTGGGACTCTCATGTCCAGCAGGTCAGGAGGGTTTTTCAGGTTTTGCGGTCTAATTCCTTGTGTGTGAAGGGTTCTAAGTGCGTTTTTGGGGTTCAAAAGATTTCCTTTTTGGGATATATTTTTTCCCCCTCTTCCATCGAGATGGATCCTGTCAAGGTTCAGGCTATTTGTGATTGGACGCAACCCTCTTCTCTTAAGAGTCTTCAGAAATTTTTGGGCTTTGCTAACTTTTATCGTCGATTTATTGCTGGTTTTTCTGATGTTGTTAAACCATTGACTGATTTGACTAAGAAGGGTGCTGATGTTGCTGATTGGTCCCCTGCTGCTGTGGAGGCCTTTCGGGAGCTTAAGCGCCGCTTTTCTTCCGCCCCTGTGTTGCGTCAGCCTGATGTTGCTCTTCCTTTTCAGGTTGAGGTCGACGCTTCTGAAATCGGAGCTGGGGCAGTTTTGTCGCAGAGAAGTTCCGATTGTTCCGTGATGAGACCTTGTGCCTTTTTCTCGCGTAAATTTTCGCCCGCCGAGCGGAATTATGATGTTGGGAATCGGGAGCTTTTGGCCATGAAGTGGGCTTTTGAGGAGTGGCGTCATTGGCTTGAGGGGGCTAGACATCAGGTGGTGGTATTGACTGAGCACAAAAATCTAATTTATCTTGAGTCCGCCAGACGCCTGAATCCTAGACAGGCGCGCTGGTCGTTGTTTTTCTCTCGGTTTAATTTTGTGGTGTCCTACCTGCCGGGTTCTAAGAATGTTAAGGCGGATGCCCTTTCTAGGAGTTTTGAGCCTGACTCCCCTGGTAACTCTGAACCTACAGGTATCCTTAAGGATGGAGTGATATTGTCTGCCGTTTCTCCAGACCTGCGGCGGGCCTTGCAGGAGTTTCAGGCGGATAGACCTGATCGTTGCCCACCTGGTAGACTGTTTGTTCCTGATGATTGGACCAGTAAAGTCATTTCTGAGGTTCATTCTTCTGCGTTGACAGGTCATCCTGGAATCTTTGGTACCAGGGATTTGGTGGCAAGGTCCTTCTGGTGGCCTTCCCTGTCTCGAGATGTGCGAGGCTTTGTGCAGTCTTGTGACGTTTGTGCTCGGGCCAAGCCTTGTTGTTCTCGGGCTAGTGGATTGTTGTTGCCCTTGCCTATCCCGAAGAGGCCCTGGACGCACATCTCGATGGATTTTATTTCGGATCTTCCTGTTTCTCAGAAGATGTCTGTCATCTGGGTGGTGTGTGACCATTTCTCTAAGATGGTCCATTTGGTTCCCCTGCCTAAGTTGCCTTCTTCTTCCGAGTTGGTTCCTCTGTTTTTTCAAAATGTGGTCCGTTTGCATGGTATTCCGGAGAATATCGTTTCTGACAGAGGAACCCAATTCGTGTCTAGATTTTGGCGAGCATTCTGTGCTAGGATGGGCATAGATTTGTCTTTCTCGTCTGCTTTCCATCCTCAGACAAATGGCCAGACCGAGCGGACGAATCAGACCTTGGAGACATATTTGAGGTGTTTTGTGTCTGCAGATCAGGATGATTGGGTTGCTTTTTTGCCTTTAGCGGAGTTTGCCCTCAATAATCGGGCCAGCTCTGCCACCTTGGTGTCTCCTTTTTTCTGTAATTCGGGGTTTCATCCTCGATTTTCTTCTGGTCAGGTGGAATCTTCGGATTGTCCTGGAGTCGATGCTGTGGTGGAGAGGTTGCATCAGATTTGGGGGCAGGTAGTGGACAATTTGAAGTTGTCCCAGGAGAAGACTCAGCTTTTTGCCAACCGCCGGCGTCGGGTTGGTCCTCGGCTTTGTGTTGGGGACTTGGTGTGGTTGTCTTCTCGTTTTGTCCCTATGAGGGTTTCTTCTCCTAAGTTTAAGCCTCGGTTCATCGGCCCGTACAAGATATTGGAGATTCTTAACCCTGTGTCCTTCCGTTTGGACCTCCCTGCATCTTTTTCTATTCATAATGTTTTTCATCGGTCATTGTTGCGCAGGTATGAGGTACCGGTTGTGCCTTCCGTTGAGCCTCCTGCTCCGGTGTTGGTTGAGGGCGAGTTGGAGTACGTTGTGGAAAAAATCTTGGACTCCCGTGTTTCCAGACGGAAACTCCAGTATCTGGTCAAATGGAAGGGATACGGTCAGGAGGATAATTCTTGGGTGACTGCCTCTGATGTTCATGCCTCCGATCTGGTCCGTGCCTTTCATAGGGCTCATCCTGATCGCCCTGGTGGTTCTGGTGAGGGTTCGGTGCCCCCTCCTTGAGGGGGGGGTACTGTTGTGAAATTGGATTTTGGGCTCCCCCGGTGGCCACTGGTGGAATTGAACTGGTGTGCATCATCCCCTCTGTTCACCTGTTTCCATCAGGATGTGGGAGTCGCTATTTAACCTTGCTCCTCTGTCACTTCCTTGCCGGTCAACATTGTAATCAGAAGCCTTTCTGTGCATGTTCCTGCTGCTAGACAACTCCCAGCTAAGTTGGACTTTAGTCCTCGTTTGTTTTTGCATTTTGTTCCAGTTCACAGCTGTAGTTTCGTTTCTGTGTCTGGAAAGCTCTTGTGATCTGAAATTGCCACTCTGATGTTATGAGTTAATACTAGAGTCTTAAAGTAATTTCAGGATGGTATTTTGATAGGGTTTTCAGCTGACCATGAAAGTGCCCTTTCTGTCTTCCTGCTATCTAGTAAGCGGACCTCAATTTTGCTAAACCTATTTTCATACTACGTTTGTCATTTCATCTAAAATCACCGCCAATATATGTGGGGGCCTCTGTCTGCCTATCGGGGAAATTTCTCTAGAGGTGAGCCAGGACTATATTTTCCTCTGCCAGAATTAGTTAGTCCTCCGGCCGGCGCTGGGCGTCTAGGGATAAAAACGTAGGCAACGCTACCCGGCTACTGTTAGTTGTGCGGCAGGTTTAGTTCATGGTCAGTTTAGTTTCCATCCTTCCAAGAGCTAGTACTCATGTTTGCTGGGCTATGTTCTCTTGCCATTGAGAACCATAACAAAAACCCCTCTGTCCAATGCCACTTCGGGTTTGTGCACCTCTAACACCTCTGCCATGTTGCCCTCTACAGCTTGTGTGAGAACCATCACCGCCGCTGTGTGCTGGGAATGCCTGAACCAAACGGTCTACAAGAGTTGCTTGTTTGGTAGTCAATATTTGCTCAAGGTTCTCATGTGGCATGATATTTTGTCATTTTCCTTTATATCGTGGATCCAGGAGGCAGGCCAACCAGTAATCGTCATCGGTCATCATTTTGATAATGCGGGGGTTCCTTTTTAGGATACGCAAGGCATACTCAGCCATGTGGGCCAATGTTCCAGGTGTCAATTCACTGCTTGTGCTGGGTTGAGGAGCACTTTCTTGCAAATCAACATCACTTGTGTCCCGCAAAAACCCTGTACCTGACCTTGCAACGCCACCAGTTTCTATTGCCCCCTGAGAAGCATCCTCCTCCCATAAATATTCATCCCCATCATCCTTCTCCTCCTCCTCTTCGTCCACCACCTCGTCCAGGAGAGTTCCCTGAGCAAACAATGGCTGACTGTCAACAAGGCTTCCCTCCTCCTCGGCTGCAGACGCCTGCTCCTTAATGTGCGTCAAACTTTGCATCAGCAGATGCATTAGGCGGATGCTCATGCTTATGATGGCGTCGTCTGCACTTACCAGCCGTGTGCATTACTCAAAACACTGAAGGACTTGACAGAGGTCTTGTAGCTTCGACCACTGCACACCAGACAACTCCATGTCTGCCATCCAAGTGCCTGCCCGTGTATGTGTATCCTCCCACAAATAAATTACAGCACGCCTCTGTTCGCACAGCCTCTGAACCATGTGCAGTGTGGAGTTCCAGCTTTGTTGCAACGTCGATTATTAGGCGGTGCTGGGGAAGATTCAGCGATCGCTGATGGTTCAGCATACGGCTGGAGTGTACGGGCAACCGGCGAATGTGCGAGCAAAGTCTTCGCACCTTCAGGAGCAGGGCTGGTAACCCCAGATAATTTTTCAGGAAGCACTGCACCACCAAGTTCAAGGTGTGAGCCAGGCAAGGTACTGTATGTGTTTCAGTTCTGAAAGGGCTATGGCAGCCATAAAATTCCTTCCGTTATCACTGACTACCTTGCCTGCCTCAAGATGTACGCTGCCCAGCCATGACTGAGTTTCTTGCTGCAAGTACTAGGCCAGTACTTCCGCGGTGTGTCTGTTGTCGCCCAAACACTTCATTTGTAACACAGCCTGCTGACGCTTATCACTAGCTGTTCGATAATGGGACACCTCGTGTGCAACACTGGCAGCTGCGGATGGAGAGGTCATGCGACTGCGCTTTGTGGACGAGCTTTCTCTTCTGGAGGAGGAGGAGGAGGGGTGGTGAACGCCTGCAGCCAACTGTTTCCTAGACCGTGGGCTAGGCAGAACTGTCCCACTATGGCTGTCCCTTGTGGACCCTGCATCCACCACATTAACCCAGTGCGCCGTGATGGACACGTAACGTCCCTGGCCATGCCTACTGGTCCATGCATCTGTTGTGAGGTGCACCTTTCCACTGACTGATTGCCTCAGTGCATGGACAATGCGGTCTTTGACATGCTGGTGGAGGGCTGGGATGGCTTTTCTCGCAAAGAAGTGCCAACTGGGTAGGTCATAGCGTGGTACTGTGTAGGCCATCAGGTCTTTGAAAGCTTCGCTTTCAACCAACCGGTAGGGCATCATCTCTAACGAGATTAGTATAGCAATGTGGGCGTTCAAACCCTGTGTACGCGGATGAGAGGATGAGTGCTTTCTTTTCCTAATGAGAGTCTCTTGTAGGGTGAGCTGGACTGGAGAGCTGCATATGGTGGAACTAGCGGTGGTGGTGGTAGTGGACATGGCGGATTGAGAGAGGGTTGGTGATGGTATTCTTGATGTTGGCCTACATACAGTGATTCCTACCAATAACCTTGTGATTCCCTGACTGCTTTGGCCTTGCGACGATACCTCCACATTTGCTGCTGCTGGTGTCCTAACCGGTGGGTGAAGCAATGTAGCATTGCTGACTACCTTCATTCTGAGCAGGTGCACCAACGGTACGTGACGTTTGGTAGTTAGTCCAGGCTTGCAAGTGCATGCTGGTTAAATGTCTATGCATGCACGTTGTATTTAAATTTTGAAGATTCTTCCTTCTGCTAAAGGTCTTTGAGCATTTCTTACAGATAACTTTTGACTGATCATTCGGATCTTGGTTAAAAAATTGCCACACTGCGCTCTTCCTACTATCGAATACCTTTTCAGGCATTGCACGCTGTACTACTTTCACCGGATGGCCACGCTGTCCTAAAACTGTTTTTGTTTTTGACACACGTTTTTGGCCTGATACGGGCCTGCCAGATGACAGCTATTGCGATGTAGATGGCTGCTGTGGATCATTCCTCCTCCGCTTCTGAGCTGCTGGCAGCGGCACCCTCTTCCCCCAATGGCTGCCAATCTGGGTCAACAACTGGGTCATCTATCACCTCCTCTTCAATGTCATGTGCACCATCCTCTGTGTCACTTTTTAAGGTGCTATAGCGTTCGGGATGGGGCACCATAGTCTCATCAGGGTCAGATTCAGGCTCAGTACACTGCGAGGGCAATGTAGTGATCTGAGTCAATGGAACAGCACAATAATCTAGCTGTGGCTGTGCATCAGTGCACTCCATGTCCGATTCATCTTGTAATGGGCAGTTAACAATTTCCCTTTCTAACCCAGGCACGGAATGTGTAAAGAGCTCCATGGAGTAACCTGTAGTGTCGCCTGACGTATCCTTTACTTTTGGTTCGGTTGAAGGACACAAGGAAACGTCTTGTTCCTGACCGGGAGCATCCACTGACGACTCGCTGCTTTTATAGTTGGAACTTTCTGAAGAGGAGGCGAAATAGCTAGAGGCTGAGTCAGCAAGGAAAGCCAAAACTTTTTCCTGCTGCTCCGGCTTTAAAAGCTGTTTTCCTACTCCCAGATAAGGGAGCCTTCAAGGCCTTGTGTAGCCTGACGATGACGCTGGCTCAACACCTCCAGCCTTAGGTGCTATTGTGCTTTTGCCACTACCACCAGATGCACCACCCCCACCACCACCATCAGTACCAGCTGGCAACGACCGCCCACGGGCTCTTCCACCAGACTTCCTCATTTTTTAGAAAATCTAACCAAAATAACAACTGTTATATGGTACTGTAAAACAAGGTAGAAAGTGTATATAATCTTGTTGAGAATTTGAATCTCCCTTTTTTGGGAGGGAGACTGAACCAAAACTCAGGCCTGTGTATAAAACAACACAATGTAAGTGGCAGAAAGTGGCTGGCTGATATGCGACAAGCTAACAGGACTGTAGTATATCCTCTTTGGGAGAATTTGAATCTCCCTTTTTTGGGGGGAGACTGAACCAAAACTCAGGCCCAGTGTATAAAACAACACAATGTAAGTGGCAGAAAGTGGCTGGCTGATATACGACAAACTAACAGGACTATAGTATATCCACTTTGTGAGAATTTGAATCTCCTTTTTTTGGGGGGAGACTGAACCAAAACTCAGACCCAGTGTATAAAACAACACAATGTAAGTGGCAGAAAGTGGCTGGCTGATATACGACAAACTAACAGGACTGAAGTATATCCACTTTGTGAGGATTTGAATCTCACTTTTTTGTTGGGGAGACTGAAACCAAAACTCAGGCCCAGTGTATAAAGCAACACAATGTAAGTGGCAGAAAGTGGCTGGCTGATATATGACAAACTAACAGGACTGTAGTATATCCACTTTGTGAGAATTTGAATCTCCCTTTTTTGGGGGGGAGACTGAACCAAAACTCAGGCCCAGTGTATAAAACAACACAATGTAAGTGGCAGGAAGTGGCTGGCTGATATACGACAAACTAACAGGACTGAAGTATATCCACTTTGTGAGGATTTGAATCTCACTTTTTTGTTGGGGAGACTGAACCAAAACTCAGGCCCAGTGTATAAAACAACACAATGTAAGTGGCAGAAAGTGGCTGGCTGATATACAACAAACTAACAGGACTGAAGTATATCCACTTTGTGAGAATTTGAATCTTACTTTTTTGTTGGGGAGACTGAACCAAAACTCAGGCCCAGTGTATAAAACAACACAATGTAAGTGGCAGAAAGTGGCTGGCTGATATACGACAAACGAACAGGACAGAAGTATATCCACTTTGTGAGAATTTGAATCTCCTTTTTTGGCGGGGAGACTGAACCAAAACTCAGGCCCAGTGTATAAAACAACACAATGTAAGTGGCAGGAAGTGGCTGTCTTATATACGACAAACTAACAGGACTGAAGTATATCCACTTTGTGAGGATTTGAATCTCACTTTTTTGTTGGGGAGACTGAACCAAAACTCAGGCCCAGTGTATAAAACAACACAATGTAAGTGGCAGAAAGTGGCTGGCTGATATACGACAAACTAACAGGACTGAAGTATATCCACTTTGTGAGGATTTGAATCTCACTTTTTTGTTGGGGAGACTGAAACCAAAACTCAGGCCCAGTGTATAAAGCAACACAATGTAAGTGGCAGAAAGTGGCTGGCTGATATATGACAAACTAACAGGACTGTAGTATATCCACTTTGTGAGAATTTGAATCTCCCTTTTTTGGGGGGGGAGACTGAACCAAAACTCAGGCCCAGTGTATAAAACAACACAATGTAAGTGGCAGGAAGTGGCTGGCTGATATACGACAAACTAACAGGACTGAAGTATATCCACTTTGTGAGGATTTGAATCTCACTTTTTTGTTGGGGAGACTGAACCAAAACTCAGGGCCAGTGTATAATACAACACAATGTAAGTGGCAGAAAGTGGCTGGCTGATATACGACAAACTAACAGGACTGTAGTATATCCTCTTTGTGAGAATTTGAATCTCCCTTTTTTGGGGGGGAAACTGAACCAAAACTCAGGCCCAGTGTATAAAACAACACAATGTAAGTGGCAGAAAGTGGCTGGAAGATATATGAAAAAAATACAATCACTTTAGTACAATTTCAATCTCCCTACAATGATCTCAGGACAAGTATGGCAGCAATAAAAAGGACTGCTGCACACAAAAGTGTGGACAAATAAACAAGATAACTGTGCAGAAAGGAGCAACAGGATTTTTGCTTTTAAAAAAGCAGTTGGTTTGCACAGCACCGTGCAAACAGCAATGCAAATATCAGGGAGCCTTATAAGGCAGCCTAATAAGCTACAGAGCTGATGCACAAAAATATAGCCTCCACTGTCCCTGCAAAAAAAAGGTGGTGTTGGACAATTGAAATCGCTACAGCACAAGCGGTTTGGGGGTTAATCTTCCCTCCCTAACTATATCCCTTATTCTGATGAAGCTGCAGCAACCTCTCCCTATGCTAAGATCGGCAAAAGTAAGATGGCGGTCGGCGTGCACGCCCCTTTATACCCCCTGTGACGCCGCAGAAAGCAAGCCAATCACTGTCATGCCCTTCTCTAAGATGGTGGGGACCGAGACCTATGTCATTGGAGCGCCCCCACACCACCGCAGGGCCGAGGGGTACCCGGAGCCGGGCCTCTGAGTTATCAGTTCTGGGGTTGTCACGGTGTCTAGACCCGGTCCGTGGCCCTGTCTGTCAGTGGGGGACGTCCGGTGCAATAAGTGGTGTTGTAACGGTGCAGTTGTGGGGTGCAGGTCGCGGTAAATAACGAGGACACCAGGTTGCAGTCTCTTTACCTCTTTACTGAAGATCTCTGGGTCCTCAGTCCAGAATACGGTTCACCAGGCTGCGCAAGTCCGGCCGGTCCAATGGCACCTCCAGAGTTCTCTTCACAGGTGGAAATCGGTGCCTTCCTTCTTAGCGCTATGTGTTGTAGTCCTTCCCTGCTATGCTTACGGAAAGTACCCCACAACTGTTGTGTCTGTTTCTTAAGTTCCCTCACAACAACTCGATTAACTGATCTTCTGCTAATCATCCGTCCCTTCCTGATGTCACAGTTAGAACGGCACCCGTTTGTCGGGTAGGCCTGGAGTTCTTCCGGGACCCTAGAGTCGCCCCTCTCCCGCAATTGCCTCCCAAGACTTCATAGGTGATTTAGGTGAGACAGCCCGCCTGAGACTGACTGCCCTGCCGCTGTTTGGAGTATTGCTTGAAGCTGAATGTTATTCCACTCCCTCGGCGTTCCGGCCACCGGTAATGCGCCTCAGTAGGGTGTTGCTCCGGTCTTACAGCATGACCCCTACTGGTATTCTCCTATTGCTTGATCTCGTTTCTCACTCAGCACAATCTATCTCGCTTCTAGTCCTTTCTTGGGTCCCGCCGCTTCCCGGAGCTGGCGCGGACCCGTTACGTTCTTTTCAATGCCAAGCCTCTGTCAGGATCCCACCCCTGACAGAGACCCTACTGTCTCTTCCTCCACAACACCCTCTGCCACCAGGTGTTGCTTCGTCCAATCCAGTCAGCTTTCTGATCTAACTTCCTGCCTGACCCCCAGTTTACCCACTATGGTGGGGAGTGGCCTAATGAATAGAACCCTTAGCTCCCCCCGGAGGCCCAGCTGTGAAATGTATTGGTGTCTGTGATACCTGATCAGATGAACTCCTTCAGTGCCATCGGACGCACCGTAGCTCCCCTTAGTGGCGGAGCCACAGTACTGCAACGACCAGGACTCTGGGGCGCTGCACTCCCCCCTGGGTAAACACAGTACTCCGGGACTGGGAAGAAAACAACAATACAGGTTAGCAAAAAGACATACAATTTTGTTGAGTGCAATAACAATAAGCATATTTGAACAGGCTTCCCTTTATGGGAGGTGAGGACACTTGAACGTTACAAACATGGTTAACATTATAAATTACAGGCTATAAATAACTCCTGTTACCCAACCGGGTATTCTACTAAGTGCAAAATTGTTGGACAATAATTTAACATCGCCTTTAAGGACATACACTCTTAGTCCACTAAAGACCTTCCTATAATCACATTATAAGGTATTTTAACTTTTTCATTCTCCTTCTTTAAATCTGCAGGACCGCCTGTCCTATCGGCACCAGACCTACTGCCTCTCCTTTCAGTTACAGGACCGCCCCGTTCAGCCAGGGCCTACTGCCTTTTCAACTACTATACACAGTATAGAACATAACATTGCTTTCAGTTTAAGAGCACTGAGTCATCTCTACTTGACTCCTATCAGGACTCAGGGTTTACCTTCTATCCTAACTTTCTATCAGCATTATCAAAACATTTTCTATCAAACATTAAGCCTTCTCATTATCTTTCTTCCTTTCATGCATGCTGGACACCACGTCTATCCCTACGGGTCCACTGCATCCTTCTTCTATCTTTCAGTATTTCTTCACATTTAACTAATTAAACACATATAACTGTCTCGTACAAACATTATCATCATTTTTCTCTCATCAACATTATTGCTACTTGTCTTAAGCAATATCGGCAAATGAACATCCCCTTTAAGAGGGGACCAAGTCTCTGTGAGGTAGCGTATTTTCTCAAGCTACCAGTCCATACTCAGCAAAGGTTCCAGTACGGTATCTTCGCAAAGAGTCTTTCTTTAAGTAAAACCAGTAGGGAGCGCCTTTAATAAGGTGCGAACTATTTACAAGGAAAAGTTCGTTTCATGCACGGTCCATGATTACCGCAGTTCTGTAAACTTTTGTGCAAACACTTGGAAAACAAACAAGAAAACAAAACAATAGGGATCCCAGGTCCATAGAAGGATCCCCTTAAAAGTTAACCCTGAACGGGTTTTGGCAGCCACATAAAAGCAATAAAACAGTAACTATTTACAAGTAAGAAAGTACAGTAAAATCTTACTGTGGTGGTCTCCGATCTGGCCTCACCAGGCCAACGGATCGCACTGGTGAGCCAGGAAACGGTTCCGGTCCCAGCAGCGATAAAATCCCTCGCCGGGAGGCCCTTCTCACTGGCAGGTGCACACGTTCCTCCGGGGCACGGCGAGGCCGGGCTTCTCGAGGTTCCGCAGGGCCGGGCTCTGCTGCCTCCTTCACGGGATCTTCTTCTTCCGGTGTTCCGGCAGCAGCCTGGAGGGCAATGCATCGCTGTACGCCTCGGGCTATCCAGCCCGTCTCACCAGCTTCCCTCCTCCACCTCGTGTAGGTCACAGCGTCGCCCGGCTCCAGATCACGAGCGAACCTCATGCTGCAGGGCTCCACCTCCTCCCGATCGACACGGACCTGCAGCGGCTCTCCAATCTCCTGGATAACTCCTCTTCCGTGCCGGGAGTTAAAAGACACTACCACACCCCAGTGTGACAGCGGGATCTCTGGAGCTCTGACCAAGTCAATCGGCGCTGCAGGCTGGGGCCGGCTCCGCCACGCTGCCATCAGACCCCGTAAATGTTCGGCGTCCGGCATGATCTTCAGGTCCAGCGTCTGTAACGTACCTCCAGCCGCGGCCAGGTGGGAGGGAACAGGGGACACTGGGGACAACCGGACCTCCGTGGGCTGGCCCAGCCGAGTAAGCACGCGGGCATCAGCCTTCAGCCGGCGGGCTAGCTGTCGGGCCTCGGCTGCAGCCACACACTCCTCAGCCAGCGGAAAAGGGGGTCGGCCCATCGGTGGTTCCGTGAGGGTCAGACCCCGCAGCGTTGGCGCTTCTGGGGCTGTGTCAGGTTGTGCAGCCTCAGGCCGGATCGGGTCAGCCCCACGCGGTGCTCCTGGTGTCGCCATCTTTGCCTTTCCTCCAATGTCTTCTTCCCGCGGTCTCTTTCGTGGGCGGCCCCGTCTCCATGGTCTCCACCCTCCAAACAGGATCAGGATGCGGACCTCAGCTGTTGACGGACACGTCCTCAGGACACAGAAATATTTGGACTGGGCGGCCATTGCTGTTCGCGCTCTCCAGCTCGCCTACGCCCACTTCACGCCCCTCTTCTCTTCCTGCGCTCTCCTCAGCGCTGCAATGGCGGCGGATTTTGGCGGCAAATGGCGCAGCACACAGTCTTTGCAATAAAGTATAGTCCAAGCACAGTAAATCACAGTTCCAAGGCACACATGACCTGATTCTTCAGGCTTAAGTAGATCCTGTTCGTGACGCCAAGTTGGAGCGCCCCCACACCGCCGCAGGGCCGAGGGGTACCCGGAGCCGGGCCTCTGAGTTATCAGTTCTGGGGTTGTCACGGTGTCTAGACCCGGTCCGTGGCCCTGTCTGTCAGTGGGGGACGTCCGGTGCAATAAGTGGTGTTGTAACGGTGCAGTTGTGGGGTGCAGGTCGCGGTAAATAACGAGGACACCTGGTTGCAGTCTCTTTACCTCTTTACTGAAGATCTCTGGGTCCTCAGTCCAGAATACGGTTCACCAGGCTGCGCAAGTCCGGCCGGTCCAATGGCACCTCCAGAGTTCTCTTCACAGGTGGAAATCGGTGCCTTCCTTCTTAGCGCTATGTGTTGTAGTCCTTCCCTGCTATGCTTACGGAAAGTACCCCACAACTGTTGTGTCTGTTTCTTAAGTTCCCTCACAACAACTCGATTAACTGATCTTCTGCTAATCATCCGTCCCTTCCTGATGTCACAGTTAGAACGGCACCCGTTTGTCGGGTAGGCCTGGAGTTCTTCCGGGACCCTAGAGTCGCCCCTCTCCCGCAATTGCCTCCCAAGACTTCATAGGTGATTTAGGTGAGACAGCCCGCCTGAGACTGACTGCCCTGCCGCTGTTTGGAGTATTGCTTGAAGCTGAATGTTATTCCACTCCCTCGGCGTTCCGGCCACCGGTAATGCGCCTCAGTAGGGTGTTGCTCCGGTCTTACAGCATGACCCCTACTGGTATTCTCCTATTGCTTGATCTCGTTTCTCACTCAGCACAATCTATCTCGCTTCTAGTCCTTTCTTGGGTCCCGCCGCTTCCCGGAGCTGGCGCGGACCCGTTACGTTCTTTTCAATGCCAAGCCTCTGTCAGGATCCCACCCCTGACAGAGACCCTACTGTCTCTTCCTCCACAACACCCTCTGCCGCCAGGTGTTGCTTCGTCCAATCCAGTCAGCTTTCTGATCTAACTTCCTGCCTGACCCCCAGTTTACCCACTATGGTGGGGAGTGGCCTAATGAATAGAACCCTTAGCTCCCCCCGGAGGCCCAGCTGTGAAATGTATTGGTGTCTGTGATACCTGATCAGATGAACTCCTTCAGTGCCATCGGACGCACCGTAGCTCCCCTTAGTGGCGGAGCCACAGTACTGCAACGACCAGGACTCTGGGGCGCTGCATCATCACGCTGCCCACACTCTGCGTCCTCCTTCTTTGGCTGAAAAATGGCAGTAGAAGCGTCATATGAAACTCGACTTTGGCGCGGAGATCGCCGACCGCATGGCCGATCCCACACTAGGATCGGGTCGGGTTTCATGAAATCCGACTTTGCCGAAAGTCGGCGATTTTTGAATTTGTCCGATCCGTTTCGCTCAACCCTACTTATGACCATGTGATATTTCAGCTTTTCTTTTTTTAATACATTTGCAAAAATGTCTACATTTCTGGGGGGTTTTCAGTCAAGATGGGGTGCATGAGAAAAAAAATTACTTTTTTGAATTTACCAAATGGCTGCAATTAAGCAAAGAGTTAAAAATTTAAAGGGGTCTGAATACTTTCCGCACCCTCTGTATACATGAGTGATAATACTACTATAATAATCATTATACAAAAGCACTGTACTAAGACTACTGGAGCGCCCCATGGGGCGGTGGGTTCTTAAAGGGGAAGGTCACGGCAGCAGTGACCAGGTTTGTAGCCCCGGGCATCCAAAAATAAAGCAATGTTTTTGTGGTAAATGGGAAATGGGAATACATTTTATGGGGAGAAGGGGAAATGCTTGTGATGCCATCCATGGTGTTCAGCAATGAGGTGGTGACCGACGCTGCAGTTCAGATCCTCTGGGGCAGAGGTGATGCAGCAGAGTTGGTGCAGCTCTTCACAGGTAGAGCTAACCCCAGGGCAGATGTAATGTAGAGGATATAAGATGGCGGTGGTTGCTATACCGGACAGGTGCGATTGGAATAATGCAAAGGACACAGCAAGGTGCAGTTTCCAGGCTTTTACTTACAGTTCTTTAAGGCATCCAGCCGGGTGTGCTGTGTCCTCTGGGTCTGCAGTCCAGCAAACTCCATGGTAGATTGGAATGCACCTTTCCTGGACTCCTTTCATATGTCTTTCTCTAGCCATCTCTCTATGCTGGCTTCCACTTCTCCTGCCCAGTGCCTTACCCACAGTGTCCCAAGCCAGCAGCCATGAACCTGATCGGGCGACGTCTCCTGCGTCCGCTGGATTCTCTCCGGCTGCCTTTTTGGCGAAGTATGGGTGGATGTGGCTGTGACTCTTGCAGAAGCCACAGCCTTCGGTTTCTTAGCTAGACTTGCAGTTTCTCACTAAGTTGGGGCTGGTCCTCTTAAAGCGACTTGGTCCCTCCACGTCTGGATATGGGCCCCACGGGTGGTTTCTGCACTTCCCGTGCCCCTAGGACCCCTTCTGCCCTTCTGGGAGCTTATTTCTGTCTCTATTTCACTCTTCTTCAGTACTGTCTGTCAGGAGCTGCAGACCTGCATGTCTGCTCAGCTCCACTTCCTCCCTCCTTCTCCTCACTTTTCCTCCTAAATAGCTCCTCCCCTACTCTACCTACCCCACCCTCTCCCAACACCCATTCCTATCCAGCCTGGGATGAGGCCTTCCTCCCTAAGGGTACACCCAGGTGCCCCGACTGAACTGGTGTGTGTTGGATGTGAGTGTTAGAGTCCTGGGTAGTGCTCCCTCCTTACCTGAAAGTGCGATACCACACCTCTAGATGAGGTGCCATATCTCTGTGGCGACTGGACCCCAGAGGTGCCACATACCCCTGTTAAATACAGCACGTCCGCGAGCTGGAACACATTAATTAACCGATGTTAACAAAGAAGCTATCAATAATTTTAGACATGCATGTCAACAGGTAAAACAGGTAAAAAAAACAATTCTTCCCCTTATGGGAGGCTCTTCAAATTTAAATGTTGCATTTTAAATAACATGACCATTTAGCAAAGTACAAAACATTAGCATTCTTTCAGTAAAATAGCAACATACTAAACTTTCCTTTAAGTTCACCAGGCCATTCCCGGTCAAAGACAGGACAACATCAGTAAAACATTTCCATTGTGCAATTAAAACATCTTTATATCAAGTGCAATTCTCACAGTCTTAAATGAGTTCAACAAGCTTTAGTGAGATCCCCAACCGTGGCATCCCTCCAGTCAGTGTACTATTGGGGAACCGTCCCAAACCCCCCATGTAGGCTCTGGGCGTGATTGCAGAGCATAGCTGGTCTCCACATAGGACCTCTTCTTCGGTCATGCCAGACGGTTTTTAGTTCTGTGGTACAAAGTTAAACAAGGAAGGTTCCACCCACACTAAACAGGTGTGGTAAAACCAATAAGGGGCACTTTAAGAAGTGCTATGTACAATAATAGTTTCTGGGTCACTCATCGTTCATGATCCTATTGTCCTTTAAACTGGTTAGCAATAAAGGCAACGTTCAAACTTTTTACATTTTGCTCATTAATCTCTGGAAGAATTTACTTCTTTTTCCAAGGCTGCACCTGGTGACAGCCGCTCCCTGGCCGGGGAGGTTCAGGATCATACCTTTCCACAGGTATATCATACAATGCCAGAATGGTTGATTCCACCACAGGTGTCTGGGTGGCTTGTGTGCGCTGAGTGACTGATTGGGCCGCACCTGCAGGGTCTGTAGTTGCAGCCGGATCTGCAGCTGCTGATTTTCTTGGCGCAGGTATACTGTACACTTTCTGACATCCAGGGCATACCACCCCTTATCACCGATGTGGCGGGTGTAGGTTACCCGATCCCCTGGGTATAAGTCTCTGTGTGGATGACCTTCTATCAAGTGGGATTTGACGTCCCAGCGGGTGACAAAGACATCGTTAATCATTCCGGGCTCCGCAATGAAGCCCCATCCTTTTTCCTAGTGGAAGGTGACCACCACTCCCTGCCGCAGTGGTCCCCTGTCAGCGCATTTGGTCTTTCTAGCCTGGGCCTTAGCCTGCAGATTCCGTTTTTCACAGGCCTCCTGCCGAGCCCTGCTTCCTGCATCATATTTTGCTGCCCGCTGCCTGCGATATTCTTCCCACATGATGGCCGGGGTTTCCCCCTGGAGCTCGATCATATCAGCCCCCTGGGGTCCCCCTTTAAATACTAACACTCGTTGGTGTTAGTGGGGTTTCCATCCTATCCAGGATACCACTTTCCTGTTCCCAGTGGAGTAATTGGGATGCCCCCCCAGGTGTTGGGGTTGGCGAGGGCGTTAGAGCCCCTACCAGGGTTTCCTCAGCTGTGGATACGGTGTCATTGCCCACCGCCTGGGTGCTCCCGGTGCCTGATGACTGCTCCCTGGGCAGATCAAAACCTTGGCCGGGTGTATAGAGTGACGGAAGAGGCAGGGGCTTAATTGAAAAGCCCTCAACTCCCGGGGTCAGGTTGGCACCCCTTACCTCCACTTCCTGGATGCCAGATCCTCTCTCCTTCTCCGGAGTTGATGTTGTTGGTGGCGAGGCCATCCGCCACCTGGTCATCTTCTCCAGGAAGGCCTCCTTCCACCCCGCTATCGCCGCCAGCTGAGTCTGCAGGAGCTGGCAGGTCAGCTCCTCTACCTCCGTGCAAGGAGGTCCAGGTCCACTGCAGGCGGCTGGTACAGTTCTTGTGAGTCTCGGCTGGGGGAGTCCTCCTGCTCCTCCCCACGCACCGATGCTTGTTCACCTCCCTCTGCCATGGCATTGCCCAGGTCTGCTGCTCCATACTTGCAATTTCCCACGCTTTCACTGCTCCATGCCCGTCTTCGTGGGCGGTTCCCCTTTCTTGGTGGGTAGTTCCTGTTTCTCCTCCTGCCATTCTGGGCCATGAAGCGGATCTCCCTGTCTGATGTTCTTTTTGCATCATTCTCCTCACATTGTGCAGGCACAGCTTTTGCACTTTTAATAAACACAGTCCAAAATAGGCGCACAGGACTCGGTGTAGTGGGTCGGTTCATCCTGTTCGTGATGCCAAGTCGGAGTGCCCAAAAGGGCCGTGGGGTACTCCTTACTGGATCGGCACAGTTCTTAAAGGTGATGTGTCATGGTAGCGGTGACCTGGTCCGTGGCCCTAGGAGCCCAATAAAAGAGGATGAAATGTAGTGAAAAATAAAGTCTATGGAGAAATGTTCGTGACGCCACCTGTGGTGTTGGGCAAATAAGGTGTTAGCTCTCCACAGGCAAAGCTATTCCACAGGGCAGTTATGGTGCAATAGATGGTGATGATGGTGGTTATAGTGCAGGGCAAGTGACACAGTAATACATTGTAGGACACAGCAGTGTGCAGTCTTCACAGGTTTACTTACAATGCCGATGTTACAATCCCCAGCCAGGGTGCTGTGTCCTTAGGGTCCTTGGTCCAGTCAGCTCCCAGGTAAATTGAGGTGCATGTTGCCAGGACTCCCTTTGATATGCCTTTCCTGGCCGTCTCACTATGCTGGCTCTCACCTCTCCTGCCCTGCTTCTTCATACACAGTGTCCCAAGCCAGCAGGCTCAGATCCTGTCGGGCGAAATGGTCAGACACCAGGAACCTGTGTGCCTGCCTTTTTGGCAAAGTATGTGTGGACGTGGCTGTAGCACTTGCAATGCCTATTGCCTCTGGATTGCTAGCTGAGTCCTTAGTTTTTCTCTAGCTGGGGCTAGTCTCCTAACTGCGACCTGGTCCCTCCACCGACCACGCGGATGCGGGCCGCACAGATGGATCTCTCACTATCCGTGCCCTTAAGGGTACCGTCTCACAGTGGCACTTTTGTCGCTACGATGGCACGATCCGTGACGTTCCAGCGATATCCATACGATATCGCTGTGTCTGACACGCAGCAGCGATCAGGGACCCCGCTGAGAATCGTACGTCGTAGCAGATCGTTTGGAACTTTATTTCGTCGCTGGATCTCCCGCTGTCATCGCTGGATCGGTGTGTGTGACACCGATCCAGCGATGCGTTCGCTTGTAACCAGGGTAAACATCGGGTTACTAAGCGCAGGGCCGTGCTTAGTAACCCGATGTTTACCCTGGTTACCATCGTAAATGTAAAAAAAACCAAACAGTACATACTCACATTCCGGTGTCTGTCAGGTCCCTCGCCGTCTGCTTCCCGCACTGACTGACTGCCGGCCGGAAAGTAAAAGCAGAGCACAGCGGTGACGTCACGGTTTTTTTTACATTTACGATGGTAACCAGGGTAAACATCGGGTTACTAAGCGCGGCCCTGCGCTTAGTAACCCGATGTTTACCCTGGTTACCCGGGGACTTCGGCATCGTGGTCGCTGGAGAGCTGTCTGTGTGACAGCTCCCCAGCGACCATACAACGACTTACCAACGATCACGGCCAGGTTGTATCGCTGGTCGTGATCGTTGGTAAATCGTTTTGTGTAACGGTACCCTAAGACCTCTTTTTCCTCTCCTTTCGAGGATCTCTCTCTCTCCTCCTTCTTCTCTTCCCTCTGTAGTCTGGAGACAAGCTGCTCTCAGCTTCAGCCCCCCTTCTAGACTGTCCCTCTCGTCTCTCTGGCCACTGCCTGCCACTCTCTGACTCCTCCCCTTCCCTACTTTCTCCACCCACACCCACTACACAGCACTCCCCGCCGACTGAGAGATCTAATGTTAGATGCAAGTGTTAGAACCCTGGAAGTGACCCCACCTTACCTGAGAGTGGGGTACCACACCTCTGGATGAGGTGCAATACCTCTGTGGTAAATGAACCGCAGGGGTGCCAAACTACCAATACACAGAGCTCTAAAATAGTAGATGTCAGTTCTACACCAGTCTCTGCAGACCATATACAGCTCTGGCAAAAATTAAGAGACTACTGCAAAATGATCAGTTTGTCTGATTTTTCTCTTTATAGGTATATTTTTTAATAAACTGTAAATTTTTCTTTTATTCTATAAACTACTGACACATGTCTCCGAATTTCCAAGCAATAAATGTAGTTGTTTTTTTTCTAAAAAGGAGAAATGGTCAAAATTACAAAAAAAAACCAGTGCTTTCAGACCTCAAATAATTCAAAGAAAACAAGTTCATAATCATTTAGAAACAACAATACTAATGTGTAACTCAGGAAGAGTTCAGAAATCAATATTTTGTAGAATAATCATGATTTTTAATCACAGCTTTATTACATCTTGGCATGCTTTCCACCAGTATTTCACACCGCTCCTGGCGCAAAAATGTAAGCAGTTCTTCTTTGCTTGATGGCTTGTGACTATCCATCATCCTCTTGAATACATTTCAGAGGTTTTCAATGGGGTTCAGGAATGGAGATTGGGCTTCCCATGACAGGGTTTTGATGTGGTGGTCTCTTAATTTTTGCCAGAGCTGTATATGTGTATAGTGTTCAGCTAAATTCAGTGACTCACCACAGACGTTCTCATTGATCGTAGTCATTAACTTTACCTTTTTCCTTTTCATTGATCTCAGATCGCCATGATCACTTTTTCCCTCCATGAGTTGTCGAATTATTTGGCTTACTACTTTTTCTGCATCCTCCTCACATTCACCCACCTCCACACAAAGCATATAGTGCTATAATCAGCACTTAGACAGTAATATTGCCCCACCGCCTCCATATAATGATTACGAATCCATGCATCTTTATTATAATTGCCCTTGTACCTCCTTACAATAGCTATGCCTCATGCGTCTTCTTATAATCTATCTATATAATCGACTAAGGTCCACTTCCGTCTGTTTGTCTGTCTGTCTGTCACAGAAATCCCACGTCGCTGATTGTTCGCGGCCGGCTGGGCGCGACCAATCAGCGACAGGAACAGTCTGGCCGCGAATTGGCCCCTCCCTACTCTCCTCCAGTCAGTGCCACCTCCATACTCCCCTCCAGTCAGCGCCCACATAGCGTTTTAGCAGTCCGCTAAACGGACTGCATTACACCGCGGCATAAAGCAGTCCGTTAACGCTGCCATTAACCCTGATGCCTATGCAGCATCAATAGTAAAAACATATAATGTAAAAAATAATAATAATAAAAAAACCTAAATATTCTCACCTTCCTGCATGGGCTGTGTTATATACTGCGTGGGCTGTGTTATATACTACGTCGCTGTGCTCTACACTACGTGGGCTGTACTTTATACTACATGGCTGTGCAATATACTACGTGGCTGTGCTATATAATACGTGGCTGTGTTATATACTACGTGGCTGTGCTATATACTGCGTGGCTGTGCAATATACTACATGGCTGTGCTATATACCACGTGGCTGTGCTATATACTATGCGGCTGTGCTATATACTACGTGGCTGTGCTATATACTACGTGCTTTTGTTATATACTACATGGGCTGTGTTATATACTGCGTGGGCTGTGCTATATACTATGTGGGCTGTGCTATATACTATGTGGGCTGTGTTATATACTGCATGGGCTGTGTAATATACTGTGTGGGCTGTGCTATATACTACGTGGGCTGTGCTATATACAACGTGGGCTGTGTTATATACTGCGTGGGCTGTGCTATATACTACGTGGCTCTGCAATATACTATGTGGCTGTGCTATGTACTACGTGCCTGTGTTATTTACTACATGGGCTGTGTTATATACAGTGTGGGCTGTTCTATATACTATGTGGGCTGTGCTATATACTATGTGGGCTGTGTTATATACGGCATGGACTGTGTTATATACTGTGTGGGCTGTGCTGTATACTACTTGGGCTGTGCTATATACTACGTGCCAGTGCTATATACTACGTGGCTGTGCAATATACTACATGGCTGTGTATTCATTGTGGAGCGGCCCCCAAACGCAGGACGGCGGGATACTCGGTACCGGGTCTCTCGGTTCTGAGGATGTCACAGTGGCCTGACCCGGTCCGTGGTCCTGCTAAGGGGCGCCCAATAAAAGGTGTAGGAGCTGGTGTAGGTCGCAGTAAATAACGAGGACACAGGGTTGCAGTCTCTTTACCTCTTTACTGAAGGCTTCGGCAATCCAGAACACTGCTAACAGGGCTGGCTGAGACCGGCCGGTCCGAAGGCACATCCAGAGTTCCCTTTGCAGGTGGAAATCAGTGCCTACCTACTAGCGCCTGGGTGTTGTAGTATTTCCCTGCTGAGCACCACGGGATAGTCCTCACAACTGTCCTGTGTGTTTCTGTTCTTTCTCTCCATCCTCCAGATGATATGGATAGGACGCACCCGTATGACGGGGTAGGCCTGGAGTTATTCTGGGACCCTAGAGACGCCCCTCTCCCACAATTGCCTCCGTTGTCTTCATTAGGTGATTAAGGTGAGGCAGCCAACCTAAAATTAATTGCCCTGCCGTTGGTTTGAAGTAATGCGTAGAGCCCAATACTTCTTCGGCATTCCATCCACCGGCTACGCGCCTCAGTAGGATGTTGCCAATCTCGGGGCATGACTCCTACTGGTTCTCTCACCTTTGTGCTGTGATCTTGTTTCTCACTTCTCCACAATATACTTCGCTTCGTGTCCTTTCTTAAGATGCCGCCGCAATGAAGTGCAGGCTCGGCACCGTAACGATCTGTCCTTTCGCTAGGCCTCTGTCAGGATCCCCCTGAATCTTCCCAAGCAACCTCTTCTCTCACAAGGTGTTACCTGGGCAAAACCCAGTCAGCTTCTCCCTAACTTCCTATCCAACCCCCAGTTTTACCAGAGTGTGAGGCGTGGCCTAATACATAGAACCCTTTGCTCCCCCTGGTGGCCAGAGTGTGAAGTGTAGTGTGTGACTGTGATACCTGGTCAGGTGAACTCCTTTAGTGCAATCAGACGTACCATCACTCCCCTTAGTGGCGGAGCGACAGTACTGCAACGACCAGGACTCTGGGGCGCTGCAATTGCATTATTCTGAAATCTTCATAAATAAACTATATACATACTCTAGAATACCCGATGCGTTAGAATCAGGCCACCATCTAATGCTAATTTAAAATGATCGTCTTTTTGTGCCCCTTATAAATAATAATGCCTTCCCGTGTTTCCTTATAATGATAATAGTAATAATAAAGCCCCGCATTGTGCCTCCTTATAATGGCCACCTCCACAACTATGGTCCTGACCCTGCTGCAGGTCATCAGCCTACTGTGCAATTGGGCAGTGTTGCCTACAGGAATCTTTCTGGTCAGACAGTTGGTAAGAAAGGACCTGTGAAGATCTCAGAAAGCGGTATTCTGTCTGAGACGCACTTCACACCACTGCCTAAGACAAGATGCTCATTTAATGGGAGAAGTGGCCCAGCACAATAGTCTAATGCAAAACTTTGTAGTAGGCTATTGTTGACCAGTTAAAGCTACAGCATACACTCTCCTCTAGTTCTTACCTCTTTAAATTCCATACTAGGAATGCCAACTTCATTAACTTGGCATAAGAATTACTGGTTAGTAAGGCACACATTGCATTGTGAATACTTTATTTGTGCATAGAGGTGTTTCCGTTTAAGAAAAGTTATGTACATAAGGGAAGAGCTATTATTATATTTGCATTGTACACCTTTATTCTACTTTTTATAACAGTGTATTCATTAATTAACATGGTACAGTGGGGAAAAAAAGTATTTAGTCAGCCGCCACCAATTGTGAGGATTTTCCAAGCAACTGGGAATTGTCAGGGGCCCTCTAAGAAGTGAGAAAACAAGTGTGAGCAGGTTGCGGGACGCAGTGATGGACAGGAGGCAGAGCAAGGGTTAACAAGTTTAATAACAGGAGAATACTCCACAAAGGGAGGTAAAGGGCTAAACAGGGTATTAAACAGTTAAAATGGCAAAGGATATTGAGTTGAAGAACAACGGTTCAGATAACGGCAGTTCTGATTAAAGTCAGTGGTTCCTAAGTCCATGAAGTGAATAGCGCCGACGACAGCTGGCGCGGTGTCTTTCCCAATTGGGTCCTGTAGGCAATAATGCCCCGTCTTCTGGCGGCAGCGGTCGGTCTCCAGTACCTTCTGCTGAGCCCCTAGTCCATATACTGCAGTGACTGACAAGGGTATGGGCCACAGTCCTGTACGAGCCCAATGTGGCTCTGCAAATATACACTGGCAAAGTCAGGGTGCAAGTGGAACACCTGCCAGGGCCTAGGGGTACTCGGCACCACGTCCGGTACTTAAAGAGGATGTGTCACGGTGGCAGCGACCTGGTCCGTGGCCCTGGGCGCCCAAGTAAAAGGGAAGGTCTTTAAAGGGATCTGAAGTTTGTTTGTGATGCCACGTGAGGTTCTCGGTCACGGATGACCAACGCTGCTTAAAGGGGTCCACTGGGATGATGTTATGGCAGCTAAGATGGTATAGCTTCCCACAGGTGAAGCTGGGTCCCCAGGGCTCCCGGTGTATAGATGAAGATGGTGGGTAGTGTAGCAAGAAACAGAGGACACAGGTTTACAGTCTCTTTACCTGGTTTACTGATGAATTCAGGCAGCCACAGTCCAAGGTCCCAGATTACAGGTACAGAAATGGTCCGACCGGCTTGGAAGCGAGTTGGGAGTCCGCTTACCAGGTGGGGTTAGGAGCCTTCCCTCTAGCGCTGTGATGTAGTCCTTTTCTGCCTTAAGCTTCTCACAAGGTCCTCACGTGTTCTCTCTGTCCTCCAGGTTGGTAGGACACTACCCGTACGACAGGTAGCTCGAGCCTTTTTACAGGGTCTCTATCACGACCCAGGCTCTATGCGCTACTGTGTCCTCAGGTGTAAGGGCGGACATGTGATTTGTAATCCAGCTGTCCTGCCAGTTTCTGCCGTGAGGCGTAGAGTCCCTCACAACCTCGGTCTTCTGGCTACCGGTGTCTGCGCTCAGTAGGGAGGTAGCCCAGTTACAGCTAACTCCACCGTTCTTCACTCTCCAGTGCTCCTCTTCACCTACACGCTAACTACAATCTGTTCTTCCCTCTCTTCTGTCTTTTGCCAGGAGCTGCAGCACTTGTCGTGGCTGCAAGGCTCCTTCAGTCTTCCTGACTTTCACTGTCTGACTGCTCTCTTCTCTGTCCCTCTAACCAACTGTCTGACCCACACTTTCCCTCCAGACCACAATATATATAGGGGAGTCATCTACAAGCTGGATCAGAGCTCCCCCTTCTGGCCTGGAGTATGAACATGTTGTATGCTTTTGATTACCTGATAAGAGAGATCCTTCGCTTCCAAGCGTGACATCACTCTCCCCGTGAGGAAAGCAGTGTCATTGTAACAACCAGGAACCTGGGGTGTTACACAAGTGTATGGGCAAATATTCACTGGCAATGTCAGATTGTCAAGTGTCTGTTCCGTTCCTGGTCACTCTTATGTGTCACGTGCGCTGTACTCACAGACGCGCGCCGTACGGCACCTTGTTCTCTGGTAGTCACCGGGCTCCCACTGCATGTCTCCTTCTCTCTGGTGCCCACAGCTGGCTGTGGGAGATGATGGATGCTGACCTGCCCGGGGCTGGTGCTCCCAGGACGGACCATTTCTGTCCCTGGCTGCTGCTGAACACACAGCTTCCCTGAGCGCAGCAGTCCCTCTCTCTCTGGATTACTGCAGCCCTCCCACCTTCTCTCTTTCTCTGGTGTGGTCCCTTTGCAGTCAATGGGGCTGCCACAGCGCCAGTACTCGGTGGAGGAGCGGGAAGCAGAGCGCGTTGCTCACCTCTCTGCGCACTGCCCTGGGTTGGCACCAAACTGCTCTGTTGTTCTCCTTTTATCTCCCCACCCCCCTCGGTCAAGAGGAAGGTCCGGCTTGCTATTGCTTTCCCCCGGAAACAGGGGATGCAGCCTTGACAGTTCCGGCCCCGGTAAGCAGGTACCCACAGTGCGGTCATCCCTCTTAGACAAGCACTGAATTCTATATCAACATTCTTCTCCTTAATGCCCTTCAGAGTCTTTTAACAACCCTGAAAGGGAATTTTCAGCAATATTTTGCCCTCGTCTGGAAATAGCAAGGTCTTAGAATGTTTGAACTTCATGGACATGTGTCTCGTTTATCCTAAATAATATTCAGCCTTAAAAAAACAGGTATAGTATCTGAATGAACAACATACAGTATATGTATTCAGTATTCATGTGTCAGAATAATCTAGATGGTATGTATCTTTTATTGCCAAGTACCCTAGAGTAAAAGTTTAATCTGGTCAATTAACTACTAACTATCCTGCCCGGGTATTGTAAAAAAAAGATGCATGTCACATTACATACTTCTACAAATCCATTTATTATAGTGTTAATCTTTTATGCCGCTCAACTTTCAAGCACCATTTAGGGTTCCGTCACACTGGCGTATAGATTGGAAGAGTGCAATCCAATAATAAAAAATCAGATTGAACTTGGACCAATGTTATTCAATGAGTCAGTGCAGATCTGAGCTTTTTACTCCGAAATCACATGAGTGTGAGAAAAAAATTGCATGCCATACGGACCATCAGTACAGATTCTGACTTTTACAGTTGCATTACAATTCTGTAGCATAAGAAACTGTAAATGGTCCTGTAAAAGATTAATAGCTGCTGAGTAAGGTCATAGATTGTATAAGGATGACAAGTGAGAAAAAAATCATCCCACTCCTCTTGGTGAGAAAAGTACCAATTTTTCATACGCTAATGTGAGCAAACCCTAAACTCCAGGATCCAAATTTTAATACAACCTCTACATCTCCTATCGCTACACCATTGCTGCACCAAAACAAATGGTGAGTAGAGATGGGCAGACACCTGGATGTTTGGATTTGGTGGGTTCGGCAGAAGAGTACACGGACCCAAACCCAGACCCCATTAACTTGAATGGGGGGCCCGAACATCCAGTGTTTGCCACACAGTCATGTGCATGACAGCGCAGCAAACTCCACTTCTGATCGTCGGTGAAATCAGTCCCACCAGAGTGCTGCGGTTCGCATGCTGTCACAAGGCAGCGTGAGCTTGCAGCTGTGATCGGAAGTATAAAGCTTACCTCCGTCACTGGTGTCAGCGGATGGGACTACTGCTCCCATCATCTGACACCTGCTGCCATTAAGATGAGTATTCATTAGCCGCCTCCTGCGCTGTAAATAAATTATTAAACAAAAAAAATTGGCGTGGGGAAGTCCTGGTGAAGTCCGTGTTCGGTGTCCATGCCCGAACAGTAGGTGTTTGGTACCGATGCCAAACTTTACTGTTCGGGTTCACCCATCTCTAATGATGAGTCCAATCCTACAACCTTGCCACAAAGTGTTAACAGAACACAACCCTTAGATTTGGGTAACTTTGGTTTAGTCTACATTTCCAGTGGACCGTAAAGGTTATTCACGTGTTCTTGGTTAGAAGATTATTCAGCACTGTATGGATGACTTGTGCCTGTCATCTCTTTACCTGCTAAGGTTAGCAAAATTCTGAGTTTTGCTGATAACAAATGTTCCCGCATACCGTCAGCAATTTACCATACCATTAACCCTGTATATTTTGGCTGTATTATTTAAAGAGAAATGAGTCAAAATGGTAATTGGGGGGAAGTAGAATAGGTTAGACTAAAATAAAAAGTCACAGGCAATGGCATGGCCATGCCATACATAGGCATACATGAGAAGTGGGTTGAACCTGCCGAATGGACTTGCTGGGCTTATAAGGCTTATATGTAAGGGGGCTTATATACATCATATATTGGAGTAGAGGGGATGTTTTTGACAGTGGCATATCTCTTGCAGGTGAAACAGTTGGGTATGTTTTATAGTGGAGTTCATGAAAGCAAAATTAGCAATTCAACCTACAGCTATCTCTTGTGTATGGCAGGCTTTAGAATTCTAATGATGGAAATAAGTTCTCTACATCACTATTTACTAGTTTGGCAGACAAATTTAGGTTTTATGCATTCTTTGACAATGCCTGACTGTACGCAAAGTACCAATTTGTTCTGCTGTAGCCAGTGATAGGTCGACTTGGCCTTGTGTTTTGGATTGTTGTCATGTTGGAACATCCAAGTCGTCCCATGCGCAGCTTCTGAGCTGATGAGTGCAAATTTGCCTCCAGTATTTGCTGATAACATGCTGCATTCATCTTTCCTTCAACTTTGACCAAGTTTCCTGTGCCTTTGTAGCTCACACATCCCCAAAACATCAGCGATCCACCTCCATGCTTTACAGTAGGAATGGTGTTCCTTTCATCATAGTCCTTGTTGACCTCTCGCCAAATTTAACATTTATGGTTGTGGCCAAAAAGCTCAATTTTGGTCTCATCACTCCAAACCACCTTGGTCCAGAAGTTTTGAGGCTTATCTCTGTGCTGTTTTGCATTTTGTAGACGAGATACTTTGTGGCATTTGCACAGTAATGGCTTTCATTTTGCGACTCAACCATGCAGCCCATTTTTCTTCAAGTGCCTCCTTATTGTGCATCTTGAAACAGCCACAACGCTAGTTTTCAGAGAGTCATGTATTTCAGCTGATGGTATTTGTGGGCTTTTGTTTGCATCCCGAACAATTTTCCTGGGAGTTGTGGATGACATTTTTGGTCTACCTTTGTTTTTTTAACAGATCTCCTGATTTTCCATTTGTTAATCACAGTTTGAACACTGCTCACTAGCATTATCAAATCCTTGGATATCTTTTTGTATCCCTTTCCTGTTTTATACAGTTCAACTATCTTTTCCCATAGATCTGTTGACAATTCTTTTGCTTTCCCCATGACTCACAACCAAGAAATGTCAGTGGCTGGATGAAAGATGCAAGAGTAAGTCTGGATCCTAGAAAATCACTCAGTTTTTATGCAGGAAAGAAATATATCTTGGTACCGTGTTAGCCAGTAGATAGAAAAATATTTAGAATTGAGAGTCCTCAGTGGTTGATAGTTTTTATGCACACACTGATTTCAAGCAAACACATCACAGTTGAGGATGTTACCTTTAGTAGCCATTCAAACCAAATTGTGTCAACTTCTGTGCCTGTTATCAGCCAAAATCACCAGGGTATGTGAACTTTTCATCAGGGTCATTTGAATGTTTTGGGTTGTCATTATGATTTAAAAAGAGAAAACACAGTAGTTTGACAATAAATGGCTACACCCAACCACTAACCAAGTAACCATGGAGAAAAAGTTTTGATGCTAAAATTCATATTCTCTGAAAAAAGGCCAAGAAAACAAAAATTCTGCTGGGGTATGTAAATTTTTGAGCACAACTGTAAATATCTCCTTCTCAGTAAAAAAAAAAAAGTAAATATATATATTATTAGAGGTATGGGGAGGCCCAAACAGAACTTTTGCTATGGTGCTCTGTGAACTCTATGTACACCGCTGCTTGCAGTGATAATGAGGGCAATCTGGCCTGTTGCACACAGCCCAAGGCAACGGGGGTCCCATGTCCAGATTGTCCTAATCATAAGCAGCATGACTGGCAAGGAGGGGGGCTCAGACAGACATATTTCTTGCACAGAGGCCCCAAGCTGTCAGTCTCCACCCCTGGTAGGTGTAATAATAATAACAATAATAATATTAGCAAATATCTCCAATTAGAAATGTAGTATAGTTCTTCTGATTCGCTATGTCTCTTTCCTCATGTGTAGGCATTGCAGAAGTTTAGGTATCCATGGAGGTATTTGCTAATATTATTATTATTACACCTACTTCATATTAGGATAGGATGTTGGAGATGGGAATGCCCATTTAACTCTAGGGTGTGAAATACAAATGGTCACACTATAAGAAAACAGTTTATTTGCCGACTTTGTGGACTCCAGCTAAACACTGGAAACTCAAAGACCTAAATAAATATATCAGTGAGTTTTCATCCTCAAACAAATAGAAGTGCTTTATTTTTTTAGCTTTAAAGAAAAGAAAATTCACACTACTGATTTATGTAAAAATAAATTGAATAGCGCAAATATGGAAATATACAGACACAAGATAGATAGAATGATTTTGGATAGATATGTGATAGACAAATAGATATGTGATAGATAGATATATGATAGATAAATAGATATGTGATAGATAGATAGATAGATAGATAGATAGATAGATAGATAGATAGATAGATAGATACATGATAGATAGATAGAGAGATATGTGATAGATAGATATATGTTAGATTATAGATAGATATGTGATAGCTAGATAGATAGATAGATAGATAGATATGGGATAGATAGATAGATAGATAGATAGATAGATAGATAGACAAATAGATATGTGATAGATAGATATGTGATAGATAGATGGATAGATAGATAGATAAATAGATATGTGATAGATAGATTATAGATAGATATGTGATAGATCGATAGATAGATAGATAGATAGATAGATAGATAGATAGATAGATAGATAGATAAATAGATAGACAAATATATACTGTATGTGATAGATAGATAGATAGATAGATAGATAGATAGATAGATAGATAAATAGATATGCCATAGATAAATAGATAGATAGATAGATAGATAGATAGATAGATATGGGATAGAAAGATAGATAGACAGACAAATAGATATGTGATAGATAGATAGATAGATAGATAGATAGATAGATAGATATGTGATAGATAGATAGATAGATATGGGATAGATAGATAGATAGATAGATAGATAGATAGATAGATAGATAGATAAATAGATAAGTGATAGATAGATAGATATGTGATAGATAGCTATGTGATACAGTAGATATGAGATAAATAAATAGATAGATAGATCTTGAGAAAGGCTCATTTGTAGCCGAAACGTCGCCCAGACATGTGGGTTGATTAAAATCCTGCACATTTTTCCACTGAAACAATGGAGTGCTGCCTCTTTCTTGGAATTCTAGATAGATAGATAGATAGATAGATAGATAGATAGATAGATAAAAAAAGAAAAAACAAGGCTTTATTAGCCCATATGGTGTGACCAGCCTTCCTCAAGCCAAAACATCACCATATGGGCTAATAAAATCCACTTTTTTCATCATTTATTTGAGTGCTGCCTCCTTTTTTATTTTGTACTAGCTGAAGAGCCCGGCGTTGCCTGGGCATAGTAAATATCTGTGGTTATTTTCCCATCAGGCCTCTCATTTAGCACCTCACTTCTGTCATTTTCCCATCACGTCTCTCATTCCCCCTAACACTTGTCATTTCGACCTCACATCTGTCATTTTCCGATCACTCCACTATTTTCCCTCACACCTCTCATTTTCACCTCACACCTCATTTTCACCTCACACCTCTCATTTTCACCTCAGTATGTACATGTTTGTCATCTCCCTTATATATAGTATACACCTGTATGTCATCTCCTGTATATAGTATATACCTGTATGTCATCTCGCCTGTAAATAGTATATACCTGCTGTATGTCATCTCCTCCTGTATATTGTATATACCTATGTGTCATCTCCTCCTGTATATAGTATATACCTGTATGTCATCTCTTCTGTATATAGTATATACCTGTGTCATCTCCTCCTATATATAGTATATACCTGTATGTCATCTCCTGTATATAGTATATGCCTGTATGTCATCTCCCCTGTATATAGTATATACCTGCTGTATGTCATCTCCTCCTGTATATATTTATGTGTCATCTCCTCTTTTATATAGTATGTACCTGTATGTCATCTCCTCCTGTATATAGTAAATACCTGTGTCATCTCCTCCTGTATGTAGTATATACCTGTGTGTCATCTGCTCCTTTATATAGTATATACCTGTATGTCATCTGCTCCTGTATATAGTATATACCTGTGTGTCATCTCCTCCTGTATATAGTATATACCTGTGTGTCATCTCCTCCTGTATATAGTATATATCTGTGTGTCATCTCTTCCTGTATATAGTATATACCTGTGTCATCTCCCCTGTATATAGTATATACCTGTGTGTCATCTCTCCTGTATATAGTATATATCTGTGTGTCATCTCCTCCTGTATATAGTATATACCTGTGTGTCATCTCCCCTGTATATAGTATATACCTGTGTGTCATCTCCTCCTGTCTATAGTATATACCTGTGTGTTATCTCCTCCTGTATATAGTATATACCTGTGTGTCATCTCCTCCTGTATATAGTATATACCTGTGTGTCATCTGCTCCTGTATATAGTATATATCTGTGTGTCATCTCCTCCTGTATATAGTATATACCTGTGTGTCATCTCCCCTGTATATAGTATTTATCTGTGTCATCTCCTCCTGTATATAGTATATACCTGTGTGTCATCTCCTCCTGTATATAGTATATACCTGTGTGTCATCTCCCCTGTGTATAGTATATACCTGTGTGTCATCTCCTCCTGTATATAGTATATACCTGTATGTCATCTCCTCCTGTATATAGTATATACCTGTGTGTCATCTCCCCTTTATATGTTAGATTGTTTGTACAAATGGATATTTGTTTGGAGGGCCCTGCACCCTGCTGTTCCATTTTTTTCTTCTAGATAGATAGATAGAACCCTCAACGTTGAAATTGCAAAACCAAGAATAAGTGGAGCTATGGAAATCACTGCAATAGATAGATAGATAGATACATGATAGATAGATAGAGAGATATGTGATAGATAGATATATGTTAGATTATAGATAGATATGTGATAGCTAGATAGATAGATAGATAGATATGGGATAGATAGATAGATAGATAGATAGATAGATAGATAGATAGATAGATAGATAGATAGATATGTGATAGATAGATAGATATGTGATAGATAGATGGATGGATAGATAGATAGATAAATAGATATGTGATAGATAGATTATAGATAGATATGTGATAGATCGATAGATAGATAGATAGATAGATAGATAGATAGATAGATAGATAGATAAATAGATATGCCATAGATAAATAGATAGATAGATAGATAGATAGATAGATAGATAGATAGATAGATATGGGATAGAAAGATAGATAGACAGACAAATAGATATGTGATAGATAGATAGATAGATAGATATGTGATAGATAGATAGATAGATAGATAGATAGATAGATAGATAGATAGATAGATAGATATGGGATAGATAGATAGATAGATAGATAGATAGATAGATATGGGATAGATAGATAGATAGATAGATAGATAGATAGATAGATAAGTGATAGATAGATAGATATGTGATAGATAGCTATGTGATACAGTAGATATGAGATAAATAAATAGATAGATAGATCTTGAGAAAGGCTCATTTGTAGCCGAAACGTCGCCCAGACATGTGGGTTGATTAAAATCCTGCACATTTTTCCACTGAAACAATGGAGTGCTGCCTCTTTCTTGGAATTCTAGATAGATAGATAGATAGATAGATAGATAGATAGATAGATAGATAAAAAAAGAAAAAACAAGGCTTTATTAGCCCATATGGTGTGACCAGCCTTCCTCAAGCCAAAACATCACCATATGGGCTAATAAAATCCACTTTTTTCATCATTTATTTGAGTGCTGCCTCCTTTTTTATTTTGTACTAGCTGAAGAGCCCGGCGTTGCCTGGGCATAGTAAATATCTGTGGTTATTTTCCCATCAGGCCTCTCATTTAGCACCTCACTTCTGTCATTTTCCCATCACGTCTCTCATTCCCCCTAACACTTGTCATTTCGACCTCACATCTGTCATTTTCCGATCACTCCACTATTTTCCCTCACACCTCTCATTTTCACCTCACACCTCATTTTCACCTCACACCTCTCATTTTCACCTCAGTATGTACATGTTTGTCATCTCCCTTATATATAGTATACACCTGTATGTCATCTCCTGTATATAGTATATACCTGTATGTCATCTCGCCTGTAAATAGTATATACCTGCTGTATGTCATCTCCTCCTGTATATTGTATATACCTATGTGTCATCTCCTCCTGTATATAGTATATACCTGTATGTCATCTCTTCTGTATATAGTATATACCTGTATGTCATCTCCTCCTATATATAGTATATACCTGTATGTCTTCTCCTGTATATAGTATATGCCTGTATGTCATCTCCCCTGTATATAGTATATACCTGCTGTATCTCATCTCCTCCTGTATATACTTATGTGTCATCTCCTCTTTTATATAGTATGTACCTGTATGTCATCTCCTCCTGTATATAGTAAATACCTGTGTCATCTCCTCCTGTATGTAGTATATACCTGTGTGTCATCTGCTCCTTTATATAGTATATACCTGTATGTCATCTGCTCCTGTATATAGTATATACCTGTGTCATCTCCTCCTGTATATAGTATATACCTGTGTGTCATCTCCTGTATATAGTATATATCTGTGTGTCATCTCTTCCTGTATATAGTATATACCTGTGTCATCTCCCCTGTATATAGTATATACCTGTGTCATCTCTCCTGTATATAGTATATATCTGTGTGTCATCTCCTCCTGTATATAGTATATACCTGTGTGTCATCTCCCCTGTATATAGTATATACAGTGGGGCAAAAAAGTATTTAGTCAGTCAGCAATAGTGCAAGTTCCACCACTTAAAAAGATGAGAGGCGTCTGTAATTTACATCATAGGTAGACCTCAACTATGGGAGACAAACTGAGAAAAAAAAATCCAAAAAATCACATTGTCTGTTTTTTTAACATTTTATTTGCATATTATGGTGGAAAATAAGTATTTGGTCAGAAACAAACAATCAAGATTTCTGGCTCTCACAGACCTGTAACTTCTTCTTTAAGAGTCTCCTCTTTCCTCCACTCATTACCTGTAGTAATGGCACCTGTTTAAACTTGTTATCAGTATAAAAAGACACCTGTGCACACCCTCAAACAGTCTGACTCCAAACTCCACTATGGTGAAGACCAAAGAGCTGTCAAAGGACACCAGAAACAAAATTGTAGCCCTGCACCAGGCTGGGAAGACTGAATCAGCAATAGCCAACCAGCTTGGAGTGAAGAAATCAACAGTGGGAGCAATAATTAGAAAATGGAAGACATTCAAGACCACTGATAATCTCCCTCAATCTGGGGCTCCACGCAAAATCCCACCCCGTGGGGTCAGAATGATCACAAGAACGGTGAGCAAAAATCCCAGAACCACGCGGGGGGACCTAGTGAATGAACTGCAGAGAGCTGGGACCAATGTAACAAGGCCTACCATAAGTAACACACTACGCCACCATGGACTCAGATCCTGCAGTGCCAGACGTGTCCCACTGCTTAAGCCAGTACATGTCCGGGCCCGTCTGAAGTTTGCTAGAGAGCATTTGGATGATCCAGAGGAGTTTTGGGAGAATGTCCTATGGTCTGATGAAACCAAACTGGAACTGTTTGGTAGAAACACAACTTGTCGTGTTTGGAGGAAAAAGAATACTGAGTTGCATCCATCAAACACCATACCTACTGTAAAGCATGGTGGTGGAAACATCATGCTTTGGGGCTGTTTCTCTGCATAGGGGCCAGGACGACTGATCCGGGTACATGAAAGAATGAATGGGGCCATGTATCGTGAGATTTTGAGTGCAAACCCCCTTCCATCAGCAAGGGCATTGAAGATGAAACGTGGCTGGGTCTTTCAACATGACAATGATCCAAAGCACACCACCAGGGCAACGAAGGAGTGGCTTCGTAAGAAGCATTTCAAGGTCCTGGAGTGGCCTAGCCAGTCTCCAGATCTTAACCCTATAGAAAACCTTTGGAGGGAGTTGAAAGTCCGTGTTGCCAAGCGAAAAGCCAAAAACATCACTGCTCTAGAGGAGATCTGCATGGAGGAATGGGCCAACATACCAACAACAGTGTGTGGCAACCTTGTGAAGACTTACAGAAAACGTTTGACCTCTGTCATTGCCAACAAAGGATATATTACAAAGTATTGAGATGAAATTTTGTTTCTGACCAAATACTTATTTTCCACCATAATATGCAAATAAAATGATAAAAAAACAGACAATGTGATTTTCTGGATTTTTTTTTCTCAGTTTGTCTCCCATAGTTGAGGTCTACCTATGATGTAAATTACAGACGCCTCTCATCTTTTTAAGTGGTGGAACTTGCACTATTGCTGACTGACTAAATACTTTTTTGCCCCACTGTACCTGTGTCATCTCCTCCTGTCTATAGTATATACCTGTGTGTTATCTCCTCCTGTATATAGTATATACCTGTGTGTCATCTCCTCCTGTATATAGTATATACCTGTGTGTCATCTGCTCCTGTATATAGTATATATCTGTGTGTCATCTCCTCCTGTATATAGTATATACCTGTGTGTCATCTCCCCTGTATATAGTATTTATCTGTGTGTCATCTCCTCCTGTATATAGTATATACCTGTGTGTCATCTCCTCCTGTATATAGTATATACCTGTGTGTCATCTCCCCTGTGTATAGTATATACCTGTGTGTCATCTCCTCCTGTATATAGTATATACCTGTATGTCATCTCCTCCTGTATATAGTATATACCTGTGTGTCATCTCCCCTTTATATGTTAGATTGTTTGTACAAATGGATATTTGTTTGGAGGGCCCTGCACCCTGCTGTTCCATTTTTTTCTTCTAGATAGATAGATAGAACCCTCAACGTTGAAATTGCAAAACCAAGAATAAGTGGAGCTATGGAAATCACTGCAATGGATAGACATTGTAGCATGGCTAAAGGGTGTCTAATCGACGGGAGGTATGTATCACAGAGAAGGCTTGTCGCTGTGATGTAACCCGGAGTGTTTTCTGTTTCCACATAAAGCAATAAGGAGTTGCTTAGTATATTTGGGTCCGGGTTACGGGTAGCTATGAGAGATGGGAGGGTCTGGCTACCCATATACCTCACCCCTGGGTAAGGGGCATAACCATGCCTGTCTATGTTTGTTGCAGGACCTGTGGTGAGGTCACAACCACATGTCTGATCATGTGATGGGTTCTGGGTGTGGTTAGACCTATTAAAGAAAGCCTAATGCTAGCCTCCAGAGTGAGTGTATGGGAACCTGTCAGTGTGGACAGATTTCCGTGTGTCCAGGTGGGACACTACAGACAGGAGTCTGTGTAAAGAGATGGAGAAGCCTTTCTCTGTCTGTGGCTTCAGACAGAGCCTGAGTGCCGTCAGGCCTGAGAAGAGCAGAGATCTTCTATGGACTTTTATGTTATGTTGGCCTGATGTACGGACTGTTACCCTTTTTCGTTGCTGACTTAAATGGTTTATGGAGCAAATAAACCTGTCAACTTTTAAAGAGAATGTGCCTCCTGTTTCCTCCAACACACCTGAGCGAGTGAATCCTTACAACATGTTAATGATGTGCAAATGATGAAAAAATGGAAACAAAATTTTCAAAACATCTTGATTTATTCAGTAACAAGTATGAGCACCAGGTGCAGAAATTCCTGCACTCACCTTGGCTACTATCAATGATTGTCTGAGGAATATTCTGCCACGCTGAATACAGTTGGGCATGCAAATCATCAAGATCCTCTGCTGGCAGCTCTCTTTACAGTTGACAACCAATGATGTCCCAGATGTGCTCAATGGGAGACAAATGTATAGACGCTGCAGGCCACGGTGGCATATTTAGACCATGGATGCAACACTCAGTAGCGTGAGCAACATTCAGTCTGATGTTATGTTGAAAAACCCTGTGTACTCCCACGGCGTATATGTTGGCCCCATGCGTCCATGGGGACCTAGCATGATTGCCATAAGACCAGGTACAGTGTATCTGACCACTGACCTCTAATATATATATACAGTATATATATATATATATATATATATATATATATATACAGTGGGGCAAAAAAGTATTTAGTCAGTCAGCAATAGTGCAAGTTCCACCACTTAAAAAGATGAGAGGCGTCTGTAATTTACATCATAGGTAGACCTCAACTATGGGAGACAAACTGAGACAAAAAAATCCAGAAAATCACATTGTCTGTTTTTTTTATCATTTTATTTGCATATTATGGTGGAAAATAAGTATTTGGTCAGAAACAAACAATCAAGATTTCTGGCTCTCACAGACCTGTAACTTCTTCTTTAAGAGTCTCCTCTTTCCTCCACTCATTACCTGTAGTAATGGCACCTGTTTAAACTTGTTATCAGTATAAAAAGACACCTGTGCACACCCTCAAACAGTCTGACTCCAAACTCCACTATGGTGAAGACCAAAGAGCTGTCAAAGGACACCAGAAACAAAATTGTAGCCCTGCACCAGGCTGGGAAGACTGAATCTGCAATAGCCAACCAGCTTGGAGTGAAGAAATCAACAGTGGGAGCAATAATTAGAAAATGGAAGACATTCAAGACCACTGATAATCTCCCTCGATCTGGGGCTCCACGCAAAATCCCACCCCGTGGGGTCAGAATGATCACAAGAACAGTGAGCAAAAATCCCAGAACCACGCGGGGGGACCTAGTGAATGAACTGCAGAGAGCTGGGACCAATGTAACAAGGCCTACCATAAGTAACACACTACGCCACCATGGACTCAGATCCTGCAGTGCCAGACGTGTCCCACTGCTTAAGCCAGTACATGTCCGGGCCCGTCTGAAGTTTGCTAGAGAGCATTTGGATGATCCAGAGGAGTTTTGGGAGAATGTCCTATGGTCTGATGAAACCAAACTGGAACTGTTTGGTAGAAACACAACTTGTCGTGTTTGGAGGAAAAAGAATACTGAGTTGCATCCATCAAACACCATACCTACTGTAAAGCATGGTGGTGGAAACATCATGCTTTGGGGCTGTTTCTCTGCAAAGGGGCCAGGACGACTGATCCGGGTACATGAAAGAATGAATGGGGCCATGTATCGTGAGATTTTGAGTGCAAACCTCCTTCCATCAGCAAGGGCATTGAAGATGAAACGTGGCTGGGTCTTTCAACATGACAATGATCCAAAGCACACCGCCAGGGCAACGAAGGAGTGGCTTCGTAAGAAGCATTTCAAGGTCCTGGAGTGGCCTAGCCAGTCTCCAGATCTCAACCCTATAGAAAACCTTTGGAGGGAGTTGAAAGTCCGTGTTGCCAAGCGAAAAGCCAAAAACATCACTGCTCTAGAGGAGATCTGCATGGAGGAATGGGCCAACATACCAACAACAGTGTGTGGCAACCTTGTGAAGACTTACAGAAAACGTTTGACCTCTGTCATTGCCAACAAAGGAAATATTACAAAGTATTGAGATGAAATTTTGTTTCTGACCAAATACTTATTTTCCACCATAATATGCAAATAAAATGATAAAAAAACAGACAATGTGATTTTCTGGATTTTTTTTTCTCAGTTTGTCTCCCATAGTTGAGGTCTACCTATGATGTAAATTACAGACGCCTCTCATCTTTTTAAGTGGTGGAACTTGCACTATTGCTGACTGACTAAATACTTTTTTGCCCCACTGTATATATATACAGTCATATGAAAAAGTTTGGGCACCCCTATTAATCTTAAGCTTAAAGTTTTATAAAAATTGTTTTTTTTGCAACAGCTATTTCAGTTTCATAATCTAATAACTGTTGGACACAGTAATGTTTCTGCCTTGAAATGAGGTTTATTGTACTAACAGAAAATGTGCAATCTGCATTCAAACAAAATTTGACAGGTGCATAAGTATGGGCACCCTTATCATTTTCTTGTTTTAAATACTCCTACCTACTTTTTACTGACTTACTAAAGCACTTTTTTTAGTTTTGTAACCTCATTGAGCTTTGAACTTCATAGCTAGGTGTATGCAATCATGAGAAAAGCTACTTAAAGTGGCCACTTGCAAGTTGTTCTCCTGTTTGAATCTCCTCTGAAGAGTGGCATCATGGGCTCCTCAAAACAACTGTCAAATGATCTGAAAACAAAGATTATTCAACATAGTTGTTCAGGGGAAGGATACAAAAAGCTGTCTCAGAGGTTTAACCTGTCAATTTCCACTGTGAGGAACATAGTAAGGAAATGGAAGAACACAGGTACAGTTCTTGTTAAGGCCAGAAGTGGCAGGCCAAGAAAAACATCAGAAAGGCAGAGAAGAAGAATGGTGAGATCAGTCAAGGACAATCCTCAGACCACCTCCAGAGAGCTGCAGCATCAACTTGCTGCAGATGGTGTCACTGTGCATCGGTCAACTATACAACGTACTTTGCACAAGGACAAGCTGTATGGGAGAGTGATGCGAAAGAAGCCGTTTCTGCAAGCACGCCACAAACAGAGACGGCTGAGGTATGCAAAAGCACATTTGGAGAAGCCAATTTCTTTTTGGAAGAAGGTCCTGTGGACTCATGAAACCAAGATTGAGTTGTTTGGTAATACAAAAAGGCGTTATGCATGGCGGCAAAAAAACACAGTGCGTTGTATAGTTGACCGATGTACAGTGACACCATCTGCAGCAAGTTGATGCTGCAGCTCTCTGGAGATGGTCTAAGGATTGTCCTTGACTGATCTCACCATTCTTCTTCTCTGCCTTTCTGATGTTTTTCTTGGCCTGCCACTTCTGGCCTTAACAAGAACTGTACCTGTGTTCTTCCATTTCCTTACTATGTTCCTAACAGTGGAAATTGACAGGTTAAATCTCTGAGACAGCTTTTTGTATCCTTCCCCTGAACAACTATGTTGAATAATCTTTGTTTTCAGATCATTTGACAGTTGTTTTGAGGAGCCCATGATGCCACTCTTCAGAGGAGATTCAAACAGGAGAACAACTTGCAAGTGGCCACTTTAAGTAGCTTTTCTCATGATTGCATACACCTGGCTATGAAGTTCAAAGCTCAATGAGGTTACAAAACCAAAAAAAGAGCTTTAGTAAGTCAGTAAAAAGTAGGTAGGCGTATTTAAAACAAGAAAATGATAAGTGTGCCCATACTTATGCACCTGTCAAATTTTGTTTGAATGCAGAATGCACATTTTCTGTTAGTACAATAAACCTCATTTCAAGGCAGAAACATTATTGTGTCCAACAGTTATTAGATATATGAAACTGAAATAGCTGTTGCAAAAAAAACAATTCTTATAAAACTTTAAGCTTAAGATTAATAGGGGTGCCCAAACTTTTTCATATGACTGTATATGTATATGTATATGTATATATATATATATATATATATATATATATATATATATATATATATATATATCGGGCCCTCTGAGCAGGTTGTAAAAGGGTTTCTGTCAACCCATAAGAGCATTTTTAGCTAATATTATGGGCACACAGGTTGTATAAAGCTGAAACTAGCCTTACCTTTATGCCTCCTTGTTGATGCCTTGCTCATTAAAAATCATCTTTTTTCATTTTGATCTTGCAGGCCATGAGACATATGCTGTCCAGAAGATTGCCTCCGCTCTCATTATACTATATTTCCCCTCCCCCCTCTTCTCTGGTTGCCTTTGACCTCATTCATTTATTCTACCTGCCATCTCTCCTATGCACTGTTCCACCCTTCTCAGGGCATTGACTTCAAATTTCCTGTGCGCAGGCGAGGCAGAGTGAATGTCACTTCCTGTCCCAGTGTTCTCCAGTGCTCTGAAAAGTTGCAAGTCAGGTGCCTGCCATGGAAATGAGCAGGCGTGGGATTTCCAGCAATGCCCCTGAAGTCAAAGGCAAGCAGGGAAAAGGGGGAAGGAGAAATCTAGCCCACATAGCCTGAAAGATCAAAACTAAAAAAGATTATTTTTATTGAGCAAGGCATCATCAAAGAGGCATGAAGGTATGAAAAGTTTCAGCTTTATACAACCTGTATGTCCATATTATTAGCTAACAACTCTCAAGTGGGGTGACAGATACCATTTAATATGTTTCACTGTGATAGTCTGCTTATTCTAAACAGAGTGTTTATGTATTGCTTTAATTATAATGAGCCATGTCCTTGACATCCTTATAAAGCTCTTTGGTCTTGCCCATGTTGTAGAGGTTAGAGTCTGACTGATTAATTGTGTCTGTGGACAGGAGTCTTTTATAAAGGGGACTATGTAAGACAGTTGTCTTTAATGCAGGTAACGAGTTGATTAGGAGCGTCTAACTGGTTTGTAGGAGCCAGTTCTCTTAATGGTTGGTAGGTGATCAAATACTTATTTCTCCTTCCCCCATGACGCCACCACGGAGAGAGGGGATCCGCCCTTCAAGGACAGGAAACCTACAGATAAAAAGGGCGGTACCTCTCTCCCGAATCAGTTGGTTTCCTGTCCTTGATGGGGGACCTACAGTACTGGTGAAAAGGCATACCTGTGCCAGAAGAGATTGTCATGGAATGCCAGGCCCAGTCAGTCCAATTCAGGCGGGGTGCTTCTACTTAATGCTGAGCAAAGGGACTGAATATTTAGGACCATGTGATATTTCAATTTTTCTTTTTTAATAAATATGCAAAAATTACTACATTTCTTTTTTTTCAGTCAAGATGGGGTGCAGAGTGTACATTAATGAGAAAAAAATGAACTTTTTTGAATTTACCAATGAAACAAAGAGTGAAAAATGTAAAGAGGTCTGAATACTTTCCGTACCCACTGTACTTTGTATCTTAGTTTTTCATCTGAGATTCATTCGTTCTAATTGATCCATTGCTAACAATCAGTCTACCTGCTTCAGCAAAAAAGAAACAGATGGAAAAAAACGGATGCAACTAGGAAGCCTTGTCAATTAAATAGGTCAGTTTGCCTTGGATGGCAACTCACACACATGTGTGAATGCAGTCTAAGTTCTCACTAAAACTCGGGCCTAATGCGACCTCTCAGCAAGCCTGCCAAACACAATGAGACATGAGTGTGATAACACTCCTGCAGTGTGTAGGGCTGATGTGAGAAAGGTCACCGGAGTTCACAGCTGATGAACCTCGGTCACCTCACGGATGTCTCCGCTCACTTCGTGAGAAAGCTCAACAAGCCATGTAGATGTAGGAGAGCTGGAGATCTGTCAGACAAATGGATTTTTGTTTGACAGGGGAGGAATATGATGGGTTTACTATTTTTTATTTTACAGTACTGAATGGGAAAAAGAGGGATGAGAACTATTTTTATATATATATATATATATATATATATATATATATATATATATATATATATATATTATATATTTAATTAATGTGTGTCTTTCTTTCAATTAAAGGACTTTATTCTGGCTCTGTATTTTTTACAATATGACTATGGAATTAATAATGGAGGTGTCTCATAGACCCCTCTCCATTACTAACCCCGGGGCTTGATGTCAGCTGCCATAAAACAGCCCTATTACCCCACTTGCCACTGCACCAGGGCAAGCGAGAAGAGCGGAGGGTAAGGGCCAGAATTAGCGCATCTTATGGATACTCCATTTCTGGGATGGCTGATTGCTGATGTTCATAGCCTTATTAATATAGGTTAGGAAGGAGCCAATATCCATTGCCCTTTTGTAGCCTATTGATCTTAGCCTGCAGCTGTCTATCTAGCCTTTGCTGGTAATTAATTATAAGGGGGAACCCCACATAATTTTTTTGGAGAGGGTCCCATTTTAATAACCAGTAAAAGGATAAGTAGACATCTGTGACCTGATATTAACAGCCCGGGAAGCTCCATGTTTATTACCCTCTTCCCAGGCTATAAACATTAGCCCCCAGCTGTCGGCTTTCCCTCAGCTGGTTATTAAAAATTCAGGGAACCACATGCCATTTTTTTTTACGTATGTAATTATGAGCTAAATACATGTACAGTAAGCTTCACTGCACTGGTTATATATCTCAATTACATCTATCTATAGCTAAGATTGTTTTATTAGTCACTAAACTAGATTGAAATGACAGAGAGAATTGACAAAGACCTTTTTAGGTTGCATCATGGCAGAATAAAGGTATTGATTTTTTTCCTCACCCGGACTGGATGCTGTTCCTTTTGTGTTTGGACTGTTTATCTCCAATTGGGTCATTGGACTGGAGCATGTATCTGAATATTGATGTACTGTCGGCTGCTCTCTTTCACACTGGACCTTATCTGAAAGCAGCATTTATGTAGGGGCAGAGACTCTTATTCCAGCGATATGTCACTTACTGGGCTGTTTACTGTAGTTTTAATAAAAGAACTGTTTTATGCACACAATTGCACACAAAGGTATCACTAGAGGACTAGTAAACCAGCTAACATGGAATGAAAATATAATTTTTACATTTTGGAAGAGCTGCCTATTTTTGGATTAGATAGATAGATATGAGATAGATAGATAGATATGCGATAGATAGATAGATAGATAGATAGATAGATAGATAGATAGATAGATATGAGATAGATGATAGATATGAGATAGATAGATAGATCTATCACTATCTAACACAAAACATAATTTATATGTTATTGATATGTTCTGTGTTTGTACTGTATTTAGTGTAGAGGAAACTGAAGTTTATTTGGAAAACGGAGCCACTCCACAGTTCCAGGATCATGTAAAGCCCACGGAAGATACGTTATCTGTCACTGCAAAAAGCAGTGGACAACCTGGGAATATGGCCTTGGAAATTCAGCTAAGAGATACAGCAAAATCCAGTAGACCTACGATAGCAAACCATAAGCTGATCTATCAATCTGAATCCAAATCAAACCAAACACGGTTGGATGTCCGGTCAACAACTTTTGGACAAACCACTTGGAAATCTCTGAGGGTATCTGACTTTACTGCTGAGCCACAGTGGAAAACTGAAGAGCATTATATTCTGGTTCCTTCCTCCCATCAGACTGTAAGTGCTTGTCAAATATCTTGTGCTGTTTAGTCCAATGTACATCGCTTGTAGAAGTGTCCTAGCAGCCAAGTTATACCAGTTCTAGTTTCTTTCCAGGTAGCATCTTGGTGCCCAATGAGCCTGTATGGACCAGTATTATCCACTTTTAATTCTACAGCAAGGATTTAATTGCTGATGTAACTCTGTAGCTAAATTACCTGGTTGATGAAGAGTGATAAGTTAGTACCACCCTGGTATGCAGCACTGAGAGCTCTTGCCCTGCCAACCTTCACGCTAGCTATGTCAATGGGGGTTGGTTTGCCTGAGCACTCAGGACCACTATCTAAAATTTTTGGGCCTCATTTGGTTAAAATTATTCCTTATGCTACACATTTTGCTGCATAAACTTAGAGAAAAATAAGTGACAAAACAATGTGGGCCTGATTCATCAAAGCTTTTATGCCAGAATTCTGTCGTAAAAAGCTTTGAAAAGTTGCAAAATTTTGTTGCATTGCAAGGCCGTGCGACTTTTGCCATTTTCACACCATTTTCACACAGCTCGAAAAAAGTGGGCACAGCATGGCAAATTCAGGAGCGGCTGCGTTCCTTATGACATAAATTATGTTCTAGTCCTTGACTGGAGTAAAATCTGTGGTAAGGTGCACAATAAGCAGGTACATGCCTCTTAATGAATCGACAAGTCTGAAAGGTGGTGTCTGTGCCACAAATCTTACTCCAGTCAAGGACTAGAGTACAATTTGCAGTATAAGGAATGCCACTGCATCCTAATGAATCAGGATTATCTGAATCCAGCCTGGCCCCTCATCAAGACCGGAGTGGAAAAACACAGATTTTGATGAAAGTGGATACATTTGGGGCTTCTTTGTATGTATATATAGATGATCTCAAAATATTGTGAATACACTTTGGTGGGTTGATTTTTAAATGTGCATCTTATTTCTTTTCCCAGACCTGTCCAATGTCTATAAAAATTAAATCTCGTAATGTTTCTTGGCTACAACAAAAGTTCCTACGTGATATCACCATATTTATGGATGCCCGCCATTTCACTGATAAGGAGTGGAAAAGACTGGGACACTTTATTCCTCCATTTGGCTGGATGGAGTTACAGTATCCAGGTAAGCCATGTGGTGCTGACATGTTTTTCTTGTAGTTCAACTAATACAGGTGCCAAAAAGTTAAAAAGTTAACTAATATGCCTGATCTTTCTGCTGTTACTGACAGAACAACCACCAGGAAAATACTAACTATCCCATTATACATTTTCTCTATACTTGGCCCCTATACAGTGGCGTAACTAGAGTCGCATCGGCCCTGGTGCAAAATTTGGACCTGGGTCCCCACCTCCATTGTTGATCAGATGTAAGAGCCTTTGTAGCTTTTTAGATACTATAAAGAAATACAAGTAATAGTGTCCCCATCATGGAACCTTTCTGCAATAATGTCCCCCACCTTGGCCCCTTTCTGTAATAATGCCACCCACCCTGGTATAATATCTGGCTTCCTGGAATAATGTCCTCCCTTATAGGCCCCTTCCTGTAATAAAGTCCCCAATTCTGAGCACCTTCTAGTATTAATGTCCAGCATTCTGGACCCCTTACTGTAAAAATGTCCCCCATCCTTGCATAATGTCCCCCATCTTGGGCCCCTTCCTGGTATAATGTCCCCCTTCCTATAATAATGTCCGCCATACTGGGTCCATTCCTGGTACAGTTATTCCTATCCTTGACCCCATTCTGTTATAATGACCTTCGTCATGGGCCCCTTCCTGGTATAAAACCCCAATCCTCTAATAATGTCCACCATCGTGGGCTCCTTCCTGGTATAATGTCTCCCATCTTGGACCTCATTCAGGCATGATGACCACCATCTTGTGCCACTTTCTTGTATAAAGACCTCCATCTGAACCCCTTCCTTGTATAATGACACCCATCCTGGGTCTCTTCCTTGTATAATGACCGACTGTCCTGGATCCTATTCTGGTATAAAGGCACCAATACTGGGCTCCTTCCTTGTATAATGACCCCCAGCCTCACATAATGACCCCTCTCCTGGTATAATTCTTGTACTATTTTCCAAAACATAATAATAATTACAATTCTTATTTCCTTCTTCCGCTCCTACAACATGCGACATCCTCTACTGCAGCTGGTAGCTGACTTAAGTATGACGGCAATGGCAGATCATGATGTCACTGCCATGCACCACTCGTCACTGGCACACCGACGTGAGATGCCAACCTCTGATTGTCCGGCAGCATATATTGCAGCTCAGGGAGCCTTAGACGCACCTCCAGCTGAATTGGTTGCTGGTGGAGCGCCCCCATGCGTAAGGGCAATGGGGTACTCGGTACCGGGTCTGTCTCTCTCAGTTCTGGGGATGTCACGGTGGCCTGACCCAGTCCGTGGCCCTTCTGAGGGGCGCCCAATTAAAAGTATAGTTGTTTGTACGGTGTTCGTGACGCCACCTGTGGTATTCGGTCAGGGTGACCGACGCTGCTAGGGGTCCGCTGGGGTGATGGAATGGCAGCTAGATGGTGTACCTTCCCACAGGTGAAGTACGTCCCCAGGGCTTCCCAGATGTGTAGGTGGTGATGGTGGACATCGTAAGGCGCAATGAATAACGAGGACACAAAGGTTGCAGTCTCTTTACCTTTTACTGAAGACTTCAGCGTCCACAGTCCAGAGTACTGTTCACAGGGCTGGCTGAGTCCGGCCGGTCCGAAGGCACATCCAGAGTTCCCTTTGCAGGTGGAAATCAGTAGCCTTCCTACTAGCGCCTGTGTGTTGTAGTACCTCCCTGCTGAGCACCACGGGATAGTCCTCACAACTTTCGTGGATGTTTCTGATGCTCTCTCTCTCTGTCCCCCAGATGATATGGATAGGACAACCCGTATGACGGGGTAGGCCTGGAGCTATTTTATAGGGACCCTAGAGACGCCCCTCTCCTACAATTTGCCTCCGTTGTCTTCATAGGTATTAAGGTCGGGCAGCCAACTTGGAATTAACTGTCCTGCCGGTCTCTGAAGTAATGCGTAGAGCCTATTACTCCCTCGGTGTTCCGGCCACCGGCTACTCGTCTCAGAAGGATGTTGCCTGTCTTAAGGCAAGATTCCTCCCGGTATTATCTCCTTGTGTTGTGATCTCGTTTCTCACGCTCCACAATATACTTCGCTTTGTGTCCTTTCTTAGGATGCTGCCACAATGATGCGCAGGCGCAGCTCCATAACGTTCTATCTCGTGCTTGGCCTCTGTCAGGATCCCACCCCTGACAGGGACCCTCTGCCTGCAGCTCAGATGTTCCTCTTTCTCCCCCTGTCTGCCTGACAGGTCCTCTCTGGGTCTAACCCAGGCAGCTTCTGTCTCACTTCCTATCCAACCCACCAGTTTTACCCATCTGTGAGAAGTGGCCTAGTACATAGAACCTTTGCTCCCTCTGGTGGACTAGAGTGTGAAGTGTAGTGTGTGACTGTGATACCTGGTCAGGTGAACTCCATTAGTACAATCAGACGTAACATCACTCCCCCTGGTGGAAGAGCGACATTACTGCAACGACCAGGACTCTGGGGCGCTGCACTGGCATCAGCGGGCACCCCCCCCCCCCCCCCCCGAGCACATGCCTGGTTGTAGTCGTACCCTCTGCGACCGTGAACTTTTAATTTTGATAAGGGCTAATAGGGGAAATTGCACAACAAACTGAGAGGTCAGTTTTTTCCAAAGTGCGCTAACACCTTACATGTAATCTGGAACTACTTTTGAAGCACAGTGCAAAACACAGAAGTGAAGGAGAGCCATGATTTAGTGCAGATTTTGCTGTTATGGTGTGTGGGTGCCATAAACCACTGGATGAGTCCCTGAGATGCCAGAACAGCAGAACCCCCCCATAAGTTACCCCATTTTACACACTACACTTCTCAGTGAATTGATATTGGGGTGCAGTGATTATATTGACACTACAGGTGTGTCACCAAATTTTATACCGTTGGGCAGTGAAGAACAATTACATTTTTACCACAACAATTTTGTTTTAGTCCCAGATTTTACATTTTCACACATTGAAATGGGAAGAAATGGCACTAAAATTTTGCACATAATTTCTGCTGAACATAGAAATACCCCTTATGTGGCTGTACAGTACTGCTTAGCCATACGGCGAGACTTGGAAAGGACGGAGCGCTATTTGACTATTGGAGAACAAATTATGGTAGAATAGTTTGTGGACTCCATATACAGAGCCTCTAAGTACTAGAAAAGCAGAATATCCCCCTCAAGTGACCCCATTTTGGAAATTACACCCCTATTGGACCTTATCTACACATATAGTGGCAATTTGACTCCAAGGGTGTTTTCCAGAAATAAACAGCAGTGGATCTTGTTGAATGAAAATTGCGAATCTACTATTGCTATAGAAATGCCACACATGTGGGGCTCAGAAGTGAGGAGGGCATTTGGATTTGGGAGCGCAGAATTCGCTGACTTTCTTTGGGAATCAAGGAACCATGGAGCCATTTTGCTTTTCCAGAGCCTTTGTGCTACCAGTAACGTTGAAGGCTCCTTTATTTCCGTTAACAGATGATGGACCTGAGTGGGGACTTGTTTTTTTTGTGGATGAAGTTGAAGCTTTTATTGGGAACATTTTACATAATATTTTGGATTACATTTATCCAGCGCTCTATGCTGAGCACTTAAATCAAGGTTTCCATCTAAATCTCCGAATGATGTGGTTCAGATGAAACCCCTGAGGGATCCATTCACTATAATAAGGCTTACTCTGGACTCCTCCTGGCCTCTGTTCGGCGGTGTCATTTTCAGAAGTGCACAAAACTGTGATCGACCGCATTTTTATGCATGAATAAAGATGGACAGCGTCCACAGTGCCTCCATCTGCCTCATTATAGTGAATCTTCTGTCGAGGGTTCTGTCTGAGTCACATATTTCAGAGATTTACACGGAAACCCTGTTGTAAGCGCTCAGTGTAGAGCGCAGGATAAATGTGAGCCGACCATTACTGCGATCTTTGAGAAGAAGAATGAACAAATCAATAGTAGGTCAAGAATTTGTTTTAATTATTTTTTTTTACATTCCTCGTGTGGTATAAGTGGTTAGATGACTTTATTCTTTGAATGGTGCAATTACAGTGATACCAGATTTATATGGGGTTTTTATGTTTGGCTGCTGTCACAGGCTAAAAGACTTTTTGCTTTGCAAAAACAAGTTTTTGCATGACCATATTTGAGAGCGTTTTTTGATTGCTTTCTATTCCGATTTTTGGAAGGCATAATGAACAAAAATCAAAATACAGAAACTCAGGAATTTTATTATTTTTTTATGATTTTATGCTAGTTGTAAAACTGATAAGACAGCTTTATTCTTTGAGTCAGTATGATTACAGCGATTTCACATTTATATATTTTTTATGTTTATGCTTTTACACAATAAAAACTATTTTATAGAAAAAATGTTATTTTTGTATTCTGAGAGCTATTGCTTTTTTATCTTTATACTGATGGAACTGTATGGCGGCTCGTTTTTTAGGTGGAACAAGATGACAATGACGACAAGATTCAATTTTTATTTACATTCATCTTTTTGATCGCGTTTTATTCCACTTTTTGTTCAGCGGAATGATTAAAAAGCATAGTATTTTTACTTCATTTTTTATTTATTTTTTTACGGGGTTCACTGAAGGGGTTAACTAGTGTGATTGTTTTTTAGGTTGGGTTGCTCCGGACGTTGCGATATCAAATATATGTGCTTTAAAAAAAACTTATTTAACGGTTTAATACATATATTTTTTATAATTATTTTGTGATTTTTTTACAATTTTTTAAAATATTTTTACAATTTTTTAAACATTTTTTTGTATTTTTTTACTTAGTCCCTCTATGGGACTTTAAATTTTCTTTTGTCGCTGGTATAATGCATTGTATAAGAAGCCTTTAGAATATGCTCTAAGCATAGTGTTATTTGTAATACTGCCTGTGATGATAACAAGGTTGCTGAAACACATTCTGTAAAAAAATAGAAAGTATGAGTCTAAAATAACTTTAGCAGCCAGTATTAAAATTGTAAGATTAGCATTTTTTTTTTAAAATACAGATTATGCTATGAAAAAAAGCCAATTAATAAAAAAAATTACAATCAGCACAAAAATTTGATTTAAACAATAGGTCAGCTTATACATTCCCTTTAAAGTGACAAGTACAAGGTCATGCAAAAAGGTAACTAGAGTATGTTTCAAAGGCCACAAACATGGAGACTTAAAGACTTTTACAATATGGAAAGCAGAACAGCAGAAACAATTTACAAAAGTGATTGAACAAAAGGTCAAAGCTACAATCTCTGATGCACGTGCAGATAATTGGCTTGGCGTCTTTAAAGAGACACATAATCAGACAAGGATGGTGCTTTCAACAAGTTACATGACAAGCGACAGATTTTTCACAGAACTCAGGAAACAATATCGTGTTGATAGAAAAAGGACAAATGCAGAAGATTCTGAACATAATATCCTCGTGACATCCAGCAAAAAGTTATTAATCAAGGAGAGAGAGAAAGAGAGCCAGACATTCATATTACAGGGAATATGTCAGCAGGTTTTTGCTATGTAATCTGAAGACAACAGGAGATAGAGGTTTGAAACACAGATTTCAGCGGTGTGTCACTTTTTTGGCAGCGCGCTGTTGTTAACTTACAATGAAGGTTTTATCACAAGGAGATTATCACTGCCTGGAATAGGTCTCACCTCAAATGCTAGACTGACCACTCCCACTCCTGTGATAAGCAACTCACTGTCAATAGACAATGTACATACAGAACCTGGTGTGGGTGGGGTTAGCTTTCTGAACTCTGCTTCATATTACATCTAAAAACTCTGATTGTATAATAAACACTGCCCCCAGTAAACTAAATGATACATCCCTGGAATCAGGGTCTCTTTTCCTATATTATGTTGCTCTCACATGAGTAGCAAAAACCTGGTGACAGATACCCTTTAATAGGTCATAGATGAACAACATATTCAATTAACGTGTCAGAGCTGTAAAACAGGAATTAAAGGGGTTTAGAACATACAGGTGAAATGAGCAAGTTACAATATGTTTACAGCACTGAACACCTAGTTTAAGTGCAGTGTGGGCATATTTATGGTTAGGCTAAGGGCAGACTAAATTTGTGCATTAGGTTTAAGGTCGGCGTCACACTGGCGAGTTTTACGGACGTATGAGAGGCGCAGAAAATACGGATTGCATACGGTACAATGATTCTCTATGGCCCAGCTCCTATCTGCCGTATTTTACGGATCCGTATTATACGGTCTTGTATGGCCGTAGAAAATCGCAGCATGCTGCGTATGTCAAGCGTATTGCGAAAAAAATCCGCCAATGAAAGTCTATGGGGGCGAGAAAATTACAGATTACACACGGAACAGCAGTGTGACTTGCGAGAAATACGCATCGGTGTTTTATAGAAAAGCCGGCAATTCAGTGCGGTGTACAGTAAAATCACACTGACAGGTTAGAATAGAATAGGTAGAATAAATATCTACATATAGAATAGGTATATATATATATATATATATATACATATATATATATATATGTCAGTGAGACACATATATATATACCGTATATACTCGAGTATAAGCCGACCCGAGTATAAGCCGACCCCCCTAATTTTGCCACAAAAAACTGGGAAAACTTATTGACTCGAGTATAAGCCTAGGGTGGAAAATGCAGCAGCTACCGGTGAATTTCAAAAATAAAAATAGATGCTCCATACCGTTCATTATGGCCCCATAGATGCTCCATATAAAGCTGTGCCACATATAATGCTCTGCACCGTTCATTATGGTCCCATAGATGCTCCACATAAAGCTGTACCATATATAATGCTCTGCACCGTTCATTATGGCCCCATAGATGCTCCACATAAAGCTGTGCCACATATAATGCTCTGCACCGTTCATTATGGCCCCATAGATGCTCCACATAAAGCTGTGCCATATATAATGCTCTGCACCGTTCATTATGGACCCATAGATGCTCCACATAAAGCTGTGCCATATATAATGCTCTGCACCGTTCATTATGGCCCCATAGATGCTCCACATAACGCTGTGCCATATAGAATGCTCTGCACCGTTCATTATGGCCCCATAGATGCTCCATATAAAGCTGTGCCACATATAATGCTCTGCACCGTTCATTATGGCCCCATAGATGCTCCATATAAAGCTGTGCCCCATATATAATGCTCTGCACCGTTCATTATGGCCCGATAGATGCTCCACATAAAGCTGTGCCATATATAATGCTCTGCACCGTTCATTATGGCCCCATAGATGCTCCATATAAATCTGTGCAATATATAATGCTGCTGCTGCTGCTATAAAAAAAAAAAAAAAATGACATAGTCACCTCTCTTGCTGCCCGCAGCTCCTCAGCGTCCCGTTTCGGCGTCTCTCCGCACTGACTGTTCAGGCAGAGGGCGGCGCGCACACTAGTACGTCATCGTGCCCTCTGACCTGAACAGTCAGAGCAAGAGGACGGGAAGACTGAGCGGCGCCCGGCGTGTAGAACGCGGACAGGTAACTATGACATACTTACCTGCTCCCGGCGTCCCTGGCTCCTTATCCCAGACAGCTGGTCTCTGGGTGCCACAGCATCTTCCTCTGTCAGCGGTCACCGTCACCGCTGATTAGAGGAATGAATATGCGGCTCCACCCCTATGGGAGTGGAGTCCATATTCATAACTTTAATGAGCGGTCCCACGTGACCGCTGAACAGGGGACGAGCTGCGGCACCGAAGACCGTGGGACGGGCAGGTGGAGCGCCGGGACTAGGTGAGTATGCGACAGTCCTCTCTCCCCTCACCCGCCGACCCAACCGCCGATCATGACTCGAGTATAAGCCGAGAGGGGCACTTTCAGCCCAAAAATTTGGGCTGAAAATCTCGGCTTATACTCGAGTATATACGGTATATATATATTTATATTTAATTCAGCGCTAGATAGCAGAAAAGCTGGTAATTCAATTGCCAGCTTTTGCTCGCTCCTTCACAAACCCGACAGTATATGAGACATGGTTTACATACAGTAAACCATCTAACATCCCTTCTTATTTTACATATTCCTCTTTACTAATGTAACAAGTGTCTCTGTGTAAAATTTGGGGTGTCTAGCTATTAAATTAAAGGGTAAAATCCCGGAAAAAATTGGAGTGGGCTCCCGCGCAATTTCCCCCGCCAGAGTGGGAAAGCCAGTGACTGAGGGCAGATATTAATGGCCTAGAGAGGGACCATGGTTATTGCCCCCCCCCTGGCTAAAAACATCTGCCCCCAGCCACCCCAGAAAAGGCACATCTGGAAGATGCGCCTACTCTGGCACTTAGCCTCTCTCTTCCCACTCCCGTGTAGTGATGGGATATGGGGTAACAAAGGGTTAATGTCACCTTGCTATTGTAAGGTGACATTAAGCCAGGTTAATAATGGAGAGGTGTCAATTATGACACCTATCCATTATTAATCCAATAGTATGAAATGGTTAATAAAACACACACACACATTATTAAAAAGTATTTTAATGAAATAAAGACACAGGGTGTTTTAATATTTTATTATACTCTTAATCCACCTGAAGACCCTTGTCACCTGAAATAAAGTTAAACAAAACAAACAACAATATTCTTTACCTTCCGTCGATCAGTCTTGCCCATGCTATAAATCCATCTGAAGGGGTTAAATCATTTTACACCCAGGAGCTCTGCTAATGCAGCTGTGCTCCTGTCTGTAAAATTTGGTGAATGAATGCAATGCAGGGGAATGTCCTATAGTTACCTTGAGTCGCGGTGATGCGCCCTCTGCTGGATGAACTCATATGAACTCGAGCCTGGGAACTTTTCAGAATATTTTCCCACACTCATATGAGTTTATCCAGCAGAGGGCGCATCACCGTGACTCTAGGTAACTATAGGACATTCCCCTGCATTCCCTTCCATCACCAAATTTTACAGACAGGAGCACAGCTGCATTAAATGATTAAATGATTAAACCCCTTCAGATGGATTTACAGCGTGGGACAAGACTGATCGACGGAAGGTATGGAATATTGTTGTTTGTTTTGTTTAACTTTATTTCAGGTGACAAGGGTCTCCAGGTGGATTGAGAGCATAATAAAATATTAACACACCATGTGTCTTTATTTCATTAAAAATACTTTTTAATAATGTGTGTGTGTTTTATTAACCATTTCATACTATTGGATTAATAATGGATAGGTGTCATAATTGATGCCTCTCCATTATTAACCTGGCTTAATGTCACCTTACAGTAGCAAGGTGACATTAACCCTTCATTACCCCATATCCCACCACTACATGGGAGTGGGAAGAGAGAGGCTAAGTGCCAGAATAGGCGCATCTTACAGATGTGCCTTTTCTGGGGTGGCTGGGGGCAGATGTTTTAGCCGGGGGGGTCCTATAACCATGGTACCTCCCTAGGCTATTAATATCTGCCCTCTGTCACTGGCTTTCCCACTCTGGCAGAGAAAATTGAGCGGGAGCCCACGCCAATTTTTTCTGGGATTTAACCCTTTAATTTAATAGCTAGAGCTTCAAAATTTTACACACAGATACTTGTTACATTAGTAAAGAGGAATATGTAATAAAAAAAGTGATATGAGATGTTTTACTGTATATATGTTTTTAGGAATATTTTAGCCGATGGATCCATGATTTGTCCATTTTGCAAGCCTGCGCAAAAAAATCGCCGTACGGAAGCCATACGGACGCCATAAGGATGACATACGGATACATTTGTCCGTAAAAATTGCATCCTCGCATTGAATACGGAACAGTGTTTTGGGAAAATTACTGCGTATTACGGCCGTAAAATACGGACCGTATTTCCCTACGCTGAGTGTGACGCCGGCCTAAGACATACTACCGGGACACGGATGTATACATTAAATGGAAGCCTGTGCCAGTTGCCATACATTTCTATCTGTATCTCCACAGCCTACTGTTGTAAAGAATTTTATGAATTGACAAATGCCTTTATTAAGTGTACATCGTTAAAGGGAATCTGTCGGTAGGATCAACCCTCGTAAGCTAAATGGACATGTAAATCATAGGAAGTTGAATAAAATGATACATTAATATCTGCTATCCAATGGCTTTTTGCAGAGAAATCCAGGGATTTCTAATATGTTAATGAGTATGATATGAAATGACAGCTCTCCTGATCTCACTGCGGAGTTGTGAGTGGCTATGTAGGATGCTAGCAGGTGCATAGGATGCAGTGACACACAGGAGGCAGAGCAAGGGTTAAGAGGTTCTTTATGTGTACAAACAGTAATGGTACAAGCAGGGGGTAAAGGATGTGATTGGAGAATAGAGGAAAGTCAAATGCACTAGAGTATAACAGGTTAACCTATCAGTCTCTGTGCGCTGGAGGAAGGTGGCTGGAAGATCCCTCGGCAGCGCCGCAGGTGGTGCGAGATGTTTCCGATCTGGTCCCACAGATGAGAGATGCACTTTTACCTGGCCTCTTCCCCCTGCAACACTGATGACAGCCCTGTCGGCTCCAGCCCAGACACGCAGGAGAGACCATTAGCCTGGGCCTGGTTCTCCTCTCTACAGCTATAACTGACACATCTGTAGGTTCCTCTCAGCTTCTATCTCACAGGCAGACAGTGCTATAATACTGTTGCACTACAGCAGAGCTGTGAGAGCTGCAGCAAATAAGTTTGTAAGGAAACAAAGTTCACTTCTACTGTTCTGCTTTACGTGTCTCACTGGTAGCGCCCCCTGTTTATTAAAAACTAGATGGTGGCCCGATTCTAACGCATCAGGTATTCTAGAATATGTATGTAGTTTATTTATGAAATTTTCAGAATAATGCAATTTATACACAGGATTCGGCCGGCAAAGTGTGGTTCAAATTCCGCGCCAATTTGTGGCCGGACTGCGCCTGTCGCTGATTGGTCACGCCCGCTCGTGAACAATCAGTGAAGCCAGGGCCTGCTCCAGGTTTTTGAGGGCCCCAGGCGAAAGAGTCTCAGTGGGCCCCCCTCTTTAACACATAACACAATTCATGATACAGCAGAGAAATATAGCACAGCCAAATAGCATATAACACAGCCCACATAGAATATATCACAGCCCACGTAGTATATAGCACAGCTCACGTAGTATATTTCACAGCCCACATAGTATATAGCACAGCCCCCGTAGTATATAGCACAGACGCGTAGTATATTGCCCAGCCACGTAATATATTGCACAACCACGTAATATATTGCACAGCCACGTAATATATTGCACAGCCACATAGTATATAGCACAGCCACGTAGTATATAGCACAGAGACGTAGTATATAACACAGCTCATGCAGTATATAACTCAGGCCACATAGTATATTGCCCAGCCACGTAATATATACCACAGCCATGTAGTATATAGCACAGAGACGTAGTATATAACACAGCCCACGCAGTATATTGCCCAGCCACGTAATATATTGCACAGCCACGTAATATATTGCACAGCCACGTAGTATATAGCATAGCCACGTAGTGTATAGCACAGAGATGTAGTATATAACACAGCCTATGCAGTATATAACACAGGCCACGTAGTATAGAGCACAGCGATGTAGTATATTGCTCAGCCACGTAATATATACCACAGCCACGTAGTATATAGCACAGAGACATAGTATATAACACAGCCCATGCAGTATATAACACAGCCCACGTAGTATCTAACACAGCCCACGTAGTATATAGCAATGTGGGCACCATATAATATCCCTGTTAAAAAAATATTAAAATAAAAAAGTTATATACTCACCTTCCGTCGGCCCCCGAATCCAGGCCAGGCATTTAGCGATGTTCCTCGCGACGCTCCGGTCCCAAGAATGCATTGCGGTCTCGCGACATGATGACATGCGGTCTTGCATGATTTCCGTGACAGACAGACAAACAGACGCAAGTGACCCTTAGATGATTATATAGTAGATTATCTCTGGAGGCAGATTCTCATGCAGATGAGTGTCCTGCCCATAGTTCTGAACAGCTCATTTACATATAAGAAACACATGGATATCTCTGAAATAAGACATTTGAATGCAGATATCAAGGTATCATTTTATTCACCTTCTTATGACCTACATGCCCATATATAAATGGCTTAGGAGGATTGATCCTACTGAGAGATTCCTTTGAATGAAATAGCATTCTATGGTAGTGAGCCAATTTCTTAAAGGGTCAGCATCAGTCATAACTTTCATACAATAAAATCTATCTATACATCTTGAATTTTTAACCATTATCTCTCTCTGTATGGTTTAGTGGTGAAAGAAGTTGTGTCTGTTCTACCTGTGATAGCAGATCAGCAACTGCTCCTTGCAGAAAAGAGTGGAAAGATTCCACACTGTGTTAACTGTGCCGTGGTTGGGAATGGAGGCATTCTCAATGGATCTCAAATGGGAAAAGAAATTGATTCACATGACTATGTTTTTCGGTAAGTTCCATGAAATAAATGAAGCATGAAAATAAATGAAGCTTTTTCCCAGCACTCAGCAACTCAGCAGTAGAATAAGGTTTTCTTGTGTGTAAAGTGTGTATATTTATTGGATATACAGTTGTGAGTTGTGTGGAAAATGTTTGCCTCCTTCCTGATTTCCTGTTCTTTTGCATGTTTGTCACATTTAAATTTTCAGATCACCAAACAAATTTAAATATTAGACAGATAACACAAGTAAACATAAAATGCAGTTTATAAATGAATGTCTTTATTATTAAAAGGAAAATAAATTAAAACCCACAGGGCCCTGTGTGGAAAAGTGTTTGCCTCACCATTAGCAGCAATTGGTTGGGCCACCCTTAGCAGCAACAACTGAAATCAAGCGCTTGTGATAACTGGCAATGAGTTTTTTACAATGCTCTGGAGGAATTTTGGTCCACTCATCTCTGCAGAATTCTTGTCATTTAGCCACATTGAAGGGTTTCTGAGCATGAACCGCCTTTTTAAGGTCATGTCACAGCACCTCAATCAGATGAAGGTCAGGACTTTGACTAGGCCACTCCAAAGTCTTAATTTTGTTTTACTTAAGCCATTCAGAGGTGGACTTGCTGGTGTGTTTTGGATTATTGTTCTGCTGCATAACCCAAGTGTGGTTCAGCTTGAGGTCACAAATAGATGGCCAGACATTCTACTTTAAGATTTTTTGGTAGACAGCAGAATTCATGGTTCCATTTACCACCGCAAGTCTTCCAGGTCCTGAAGCAGCAAAACAGCCCCAGGCCATCACACTACCGCCACAATATTTTACTATAGACATGATGTTCCTTTTCTGATATGCTGTGTTACTTCTATGCCAATGAGCCATACACCTTCCATAAAGTTTAACTTTTGGCTCCTCAGTCCACAGAGTATTCTCCCAAAAGTCTTGGCGATCATCAAATTGTTTTCTGACAAAACTGAGATCAGTGTTTACATTCTTATTGCTCAGCAGTGGTTTTCATCTTGGAATTCTGCCATGTAGGTCATTTTGCCCAGTTTCTTTCTTATAGTGGAATCATGAACACTTACCTTAACATGCGGCTGCCAATAGAATATGGCAGCCTCCCCCGGATGTGACGTTCCCGCCTGGGGCGCCGCGTATCCCCCGGCAACCACGATGCAACAGAGCGTCCACGTCACATGGTATCGCTCGCATGTGCAGTGCCGCGTGTAGACGCCGAAAGCTCTGGGGCGCAGCGGGTGCCAGGCAGGACCGTGCGCACAGGCAGGGACGCGACATTAACAGTCAGATTTTTTTAGCAAAAGATCTATTACTTATTGGCAATAGCATCATACACAAACATAACTATCTTATCCTCATTATACCATCGTTATGATTAACATTCTTTAATATGTATACATTATCACTATATATAGAGTACAAAAACAATACAATGAAAGGTCGCATTAGAATATTTATGCCGATGCTGCCATATTCTTTATTCCAATGGACACAATTAAACTAGTCCTTTCATTCAAATCAGACATGGGGGACCAATGCCTGCCTGGCTCCCGCTGTGCCCCGGAGCTTTCGGCTTCTATACGCGGCACTGTGCATGCGTGCGATGCCATGTGACGCCAATGCTCTGTGGCGTTGCAGTTGCCGGGGGGATATGCGCGTCACACCCGGCGGGAACGTCACATCCGAGGGAAGCCGCCATATTCTATTGGCCGCCACATGAGGTTGGAGAGTATTTAATGCACAGGACAGGAGGAAGTGTGTGCCCCCTGACGAAGGACGGCCCGAAACGCGCGTTGGGGTGGGCACACACTCCCCTGATCCTCTTCTACTTGCTGCGCACTCTGCACTTTATAGTAAGTACCGCTGTGTATATATATATATATATATATATATATATATATGGAGTGATGTCTCTGTTTGAGATGGGACCCAGTGAATAGTCATAAGTTAGAGATACATGACACAGTGGTGCAAGGCAGTTTTAAAGGGAATGTACCCTGGCTATAATTATTGATATATCGATAGGTAATTGGATATTAGTTGGGAGGTATGGGGGGCAGTGTGCCCAAAGGTTTATTTCTTCATGGTTGTCATCTGACATACACTTATCAGTCTTTTTAATGGTTTTCATAATAAAGATGATGTTTAAATTGCAAAGAAAAACACAAAAATTGAGCTTAACTTGAGTTGATACACATGCAGAGGTTAAACGCATGTTCACATTGGCCACAAAGCATTAAAACCTACAAGAGAAAAAAGTAAGCAAAAACCCTGATGTAACTAAGTAAAAAAGCAAAAGTGCATTTAAATAACAGAGTTTTTAGTAATACTGTTTTTTGATCAAAAATAGCACAAAAGCCATCCCACCTCATCAAGGTAACTCTGATTGGGACAGTCCTACACTGTCTAATATTAAAACCTTACCATGTGTCAATGTTGACCTCAGTGTGAATAAGGGTAGACAAAAGGACTGGGCCCAACCAGTGAAACACTAGACTGGGGAAGCCTTATATATATTTTCTAGCTCAGAAACAGGGAGGCCAGGGTGTGACATGGTAAGGTTTTAATATTAGACAGTGTAGGACTGTCCCGATCAGAGTTACCTTGATGAGGTGGGATGGCTTTTGTGCTATTTTTTGATCAAAAAACAGTATTACTAAAAACTCTGTGTTATTTAAATGCACTTTTGCTTTTTTACTTAGTTACATCAGGGTTTTTGCTTACTTTTTTCTCTTGTAGGTTTTAATGTTTTGTGGCCAAAGTGAACATGCGTTTAACCTCTGCTTGTGTACCAACTCAAGTTAAGCTCAATTGTTGTGTTTTTTTCTCTGTATTGTGGCATTCTGTGCAAGCCAGGGTGTGGCCTCCCTGTTTCTGAGCTAGAAATTATATATAAGGCTTCCCCAGTCTAGTGTTTCACTGGTTGGGCCCAGTCCTTTTGTCTGCCCTTATTCACACTGAGGTCAACATTGACACATGGTAAGGTTTTAATATTAGACAGTGTAGGACTGTCCCGATCAGAGTTACCTTGATGAGGTGGGATGGTGTTATGATCCTTAGTGGCTGAGGATCACAGAACTGACGAGCTAAGTAACTGAACATAGAACGAGCTCTAGGGAGGTGGTAACTGGACTGACCGCAATCCTGATTCTAACCAAACACACTAAAGGTAGCCGGTGAATGTGCCTGAATTCCTAGACGTCACGACGCAGCCTGAGAAACTAGCTACCCCTAGAGATAGAAAGTAAGACCTCACTTGCCTCAGAGAAATAACCCCAAAGATATAGAAAGCCCCCAACAAATAATAACGGTGAGGTAAGGGGAAAATACAAACGTAGAAATGAAAACAGATTCAGCAAATGAGGCCCGCTAGTACTAGATAGCAGAAGACAGATAGGAAACTGTGCGGTCAGTAGAAAACCCTATACAAAATATCAACGCTGAGAATTCAAGAACCCCCACACCAACTAACGGTGTGAGGGGAGAAACTCAGCCCTCTAGAGCTACCAGCAAGCAAGGAAATCACATATTAGCAAGCTGGACAAGGACAGATAATAAACCAAGAAACATATTGAACACTGATGATCAAAAAATGAACAAACAGAAACTTAGCTTCTCTTGGAGAGACTGATAACGAAGGTAGTCAGGAGAGATCAAAATAGCACTGAATACATCGACAGCAGGCCACAACTGAAAGTCCAGGTGAGCTAAATAGGAAACCAACTAGCAGATAATGAGACAGCTGATCCCAGCCACAGACCTGCAGAATGACAAAAAGAGCCACCAGAGGGAGCCCAAAGATAGCACTCACACAGTACCACTTGTGACCACAAGAGGGAGCCCAAAAACAGAGTTCACGACAGTACCCCCCCCTTGAGGAGGGGTCACCGAACCCTCATCAAAACCCCCAGGGCGATCAGGATGAGCAACATGGAAGGCATGAACCAAATCGGCCGCATGAACATCAGAGGCGACAACCCAGGAATTATCCTCCTGACCATAGCCCTTCCACTTAACCAAATACTGAAGCCTCCGTCTAGAAATACGAGAATCCAAGATCTTATCCACTACGTACTCCAATTCTCCCTCAACCAGCACCGGAGCAGGGGGCTCAACAGAAGAAACCACAGGCACCACATACCTCCGCAACAAAGACCTATGGAACACATTATCAATGGCAAACGACGCTGGAAGGTCCAAACGAAATGACACAGGGTTAAGGATTTCCAAAATCTTATAAGGACCGATGAAGCGAGGCTTGAACTTAGGAGAGGAGACCTTCATAGGAACATACCAAGAAGACAGCCATACCAAATCCCCAACACGAAGTCGGGGACCCACACCGCGACGGCGGTTGGCAAAGCGCTGAGCCTTCTCCTGTGACAACTTCAAATTGTCCACCACATGGTTCCAAATCTGCTGCAACCTATCCACCACAGAATCCACCCCAGGACAGTCAGACGGCTCCACCTGACCTGAGGAAAAACGAGGATGAAAGCCAGAATTACAAAAAAAAGGCGAAACCAAAGTAGCAGAACTAGCCCGATTATTAAGGGCAAACTCGGCCAATGGCAAAAAAGTAACCCAATCATCCTGATCAGCAGAAACAAAACATCTTAAATAAGTTTCCAAGGTCTGATTAGTTCGCTCAGTTTGGCCATTCGTCTGAGGATGGAAGGCAGACGAAAAAGACAAATCAATGCCCATCTTAGCACAAAAGATCCGCCAAAATCTGGACACAAACTGGGATCCTCTGTCAGACACAATATTTTCAGGGATGCCGTGCAAGCGAACCACATTCTGAAAAAATAGAGGAACCAAATCGGAGGAGGAAGGCAACTTAGGCAAGGGCACCAAATGGACCATTTTAGAAAAACGATCACACACCACCCAGATGACAGACATTCTCTGAGAGACTGGAAGATCCGAAATAAAATCCATGGAAATGTGCGTCCAAGGCCTCTTCGGGACAGGCAAAGGCAAAAGCAAACCGCTGGCACGAGAACAGCAAGGCTTAGCCCGAGCACAAATCCCACAGGACTGCACAAAGGAACGCACATCCCGCGACAAGGAAGGCGACCAGAAGGATCTAGCCACCAAATCTCTGGTACCAAAAATCCCAGGATGACCTGCCAACACCGAAGAATGAACCTCAGAAATAACTCTGCTGGTCCATCTATCTGGGACAAACAGTCTCTCTGGTGGACAACGGTCAGGTCTATCCGCCTGAAATTCCTGCAGCACTCGTCGCAAATCTGGGGAAATGGCAGACAAAATCACTCCCTCTCTGAGGATACCAGCCGGCTCTGAAACTCCCAGAGAGTCAGGCACAAAACTCCTAGAAAGAGCATCAGCCTTCACGTTCTTCAAACCAGGCAGGTACGAGACCACGAAATCGAAACGGGAGAAAAACAACGACCAACGAGCCTGTCTAGGATTCAGCCGCTTGGCAGACTCGAGATAGATCAGATTTTTGTGATCAGTCAAGACCACCACACGATGCTTAGCTCCCTCGAGCCAATGTCGCCACTCCTCAAATGCCCACTTCATAGCCAACAACTCCCGATTACCAACATCATAATTCTGCTCGGCAGGCGAAAACTTTCTTGAAAAGAAAGCACAAGGCTTCATCACAGAGCAATCAGAGCTTCTCTGCGACAAAACAGCCCCTGCTCCAATCTCAGAAGCATCAACCTCGACCTGAAAAGGAAGAGAGATATCAGGCTGATATAAAACTGGAGCCGAAGAAAACCGGCGCTTCAGCTCCTGAAAGGCTTCCACGGCCGCAGAAGACCAATTAGTCACATCAGAACCCTTCTTGGTCAAATCCGTCAAGGGTTTAACCACGCCAGAAAAATTAGCAATGAAGCGACGGTAAAAATTAGCAAAACCCAAGAACTTCTGAAGACTCTTAACAGATGTAGGCCGAGTCCAGTCATGAATAGCCTGGACCTTGACTGGCTCCATCTCAATAGTAGAAGGAGAAAAAATAAAACCCAAAAAGGAAACCTTCTGTACTCCGAAGAGACATTTTGAGCCCTTCACAAATAAGGCATTAGCACGCAGGACCTGAAATACCATCCTGACCTGCTTCACATGGGACTCCCAATCCTCAGAAAAGACCAAAATGTCATCCAGATACACAATCATAAATTTATCCAGATATTCTCGGAAGATGTCATGCATGAAGGACTGAAACACAGAAGGAGCATTAGAGAGTCCAAAAGGCATCACCAAGTACTCAAAATGGCCTTCGGGCGTATTAAATGCTGTTTTCCATTCATCCCCCTGCTTAATACGCACAAGGTTATACGCACCACGAAGATCTATCTTGGTGAACCAACTGGACCCCTTAATCTGAGCAAACAGATCAGACAATAATGGCAAAGGATACTGAAATTTGACCGTGATTTTATTTAGAAGACGATAATCTATACAAGGTCTCAGAGAACCATCCTTCTTGGCCACAAAAAAGAATCCTGCACCAAGAGGGGATGAGGACGGCCGAATATGTCCCTTCTCCAAAGACTCCTTTATATAACTCCGCATAGCGGCATGTTCTGGTACAGACAAATTAAAAAGTCGTCCCTTAGGGAACTTACTACCAGGAATCAAATTTATAGCACAATCACAATCCCTATGAGGAGGCAGGGCACCGGATCTGGGCCCATCAAATACATCCTGGTAGTCCGACAAAAACTCAGGGACCTCAGAAGGAGTGGAAGAAGCAATTGACACCAAAGGAGCATCGCCATGAATTCCCTGGCAACCCCAACTTGACACAGACATAGCTTTCCAATCCAGAACTGGATTATGGGCCTGCAACCATGGCAGACCCAAAACGACAACATCATGCAAATTATGCAGCACAAGAAAGCGAATCACCTCCTGATGTACAGGAGTCATGCACATGGTCACTTGAGTCCAATACTGAGGCTTATTCTCAGCCAATGGTGTAGCATCAATTCCCCTCAGTGGAATAGGGAATTTTAAAGGCTCCAGGACCAAACCACAGCGTCTGGCAAACGACAAATCCATCAGATTCAGGGCAGCACCTGAATCCACAAAAGCCATAACCGAGTAGGATGACAAAGAACAAATTAAAGTAACAGACAAAATGAATTTAGGCTGTATAGTACCAACGGTGACAGATGTAGCGATTTTTTTTTAAGCGCTTAGAGCATGCTGAGATAACATGAGTAGAATCACCACAGTAAAAGCACAACCCATTTTGACGTCTATCACTTTGCCGCTCAATTCTGGTCAGAATTCTGTCACATTGCATAGACTCAGGTCTCTGTTCAGAAAACACCGCCAGATGGTGCGCAGATTTGCGCTCCCGCAAACGCCGATCAATCTGAATGGCCAAAGCCATTGAGTCATTCAGACTTGCAGGCGTGGGGAACCCCACCATAACATTCTTAATGGCTTCAGAAAGACCTTCTCTGAAATTTGCAGCCAGGGCACACTCATTCCATTGAGTAAGCACTGACCATTTCCTAAATTTTTGACAATACACCTCTGCTTCATCCTGTCCCTGAGATAGGGCCAGCAAAGCCTTTTCTGCCTGGTTCTCAAGATTAGGTTCCTCATAAAGCAGTCCAAGCGCAAGAAAAAACGCATCCACATTCAGCAATGCAGGATCTCCTGGCGCCAGGGAGAAAGCCCAATCTTGAGGGTCGCCACGTAACAAGGAGATAACAATTTTAACTTGCTGAGCGGAATCACCAGAGGAACGAGGTCTCAAGGAAAGAAATAATTTACAATTATTCTTAAAATTCAGAAACCTAGATCTATCTCCAGAAAACAACTCAGGAATAGGTATTTTTGGCTCTGACATAGGACTGTGAACAACAAAATCCTGAAAGCTTTGCACCCTTGCAGCAAGATGATCCACACTAGAAGTCAGACTCTGAATATCCATGTCTGCAGCTGAACTCAAAGCCACCCAGAGATTAAGGGGATGAGAGAAGCTGGACAGACTGCAGCAAAGGGAGGAAAAAAAAAAAAATTGCACTCAGGACTTCTCTTATCCCACTTCTGCGATGCATTAAACACTCTTTGGCCTGCTGTACTGTTATGATCCTTAGTGGCTGAGGATCACAGAACTGACGAGCTAAGTAACTGAACATAGAACGAGCTCTAGGGAGGTGGTAACTGGACTGACCGCAATCCTGATTCTAACCAAACACACTAAAGGTACCCGGTGAACGTGCCCGAATTCCTAGACGTCACGACGCAGCCTGAGAAACTAGCTACCCCTAGAGATAGAAAGTAAGACCTCACTTGCCTCAGAGAAATAACCCCAAAGATATAGAAAGCCCCCAACAAATAATAACGGTGAGGTAAGGGGAAAATACAAACGTAGAAATGAAAACAGATTCAGCAAATGAGGCCCGCTAGTACTAGATAGCAGAAGACAGATAGGAAACTGTGCGGTCAGTAGAAAACCCTATACAAAATATCCACGCTGAGAATTCAAGAACCCCCACACCAACTAACGGTGTGAGGGGAGAAACTCAGCCCTCTAGAGCTACCAGCAAGCAAGGAAATCACATATTAGCAAGCTGGACAAGGACAGATAATAAACCAAGAAACATATTGAACACTGATGATCAAAAAATGAACAAACAGAAACTTAGCTTCTCTTGGAGAGACTGATAACGAAGGTAGTCAGGAGAGATCAAAATAGCACTGAATACATCGACAGCAGGCAACAACTGAAAGTCCAGGTGAGCTAAATAGGAAACCAACTAGCAGATAACGAGACAGCTGATCCCAGCCACAGACCTGCAGAATGACAAAAAGAGCCACCAGAGGGAGCCCAAAGATAGCACTCACACAGTACCACTTGTGACCACAAGAGGGAGCCCAAAAACAGAGTTCACAACAGGATGGCTTTTGTGCTATTTTTTGATAAAAAAACAGTATTACTAAAAACTCTGTGTTATTTAAATGCACTTTTGCTTTTTTACATCAGGGTTTTTGCTTACTTTTTTCTCTTGTAGGTTTTAATGTTTTGTGGCCAAAGTGAACATGCGTTTAACCTCTGCTTGTGTAAAAACTCAAGTTAGGCTCAATGTTTGTGTTTTTTTCTCTGTATTGTGGCATTCTGTGCAAGCCAGGGTGTGGCCTCCCTGTTTCTGAGCTAGAAATTATATATAAGGCTTCCCCAGTCTAGTGTTTCACTGCTTGGGCCCAGTCCCAGTTACCTTGACGAGGTGGGATGGCTTTTGTGCTATTTTTTGATCAAAAAACAGTATTACTAAAAACTCTGTGTTATTTAAATGCACTTTTGCTTTTTTACTTAGTTACATCAGGGTTTTTGCTTACTTTTTTCTCTGATATTTAAATTGCATTGGACTAGTACATCGTTTATTCCCTAGTGGAATGTGTTTGTTACTTGGTGAACCAAGTAGAGTACCAAGTACTGTCGAGTTGAATCGGGTATTGCTGCCTACGGGCCAGCTAAGCCAACCTGAGTGGTATCTCCCTGTGATGCACTTTACAAAAGACTTTACCTGAGTGAATACACTCTTTGTCTTAACTTAATCTAAAAGGCTTTGCAATAACAAAAAAGGATTAAAGTACTTGATACTAGTAAGCCTTAGCTGGTTGAAGACAGATGTAAAGCTTCAGCTGAAGAGATGCTGGTTGTTTAAGTTGTTTTACTTCTTGCAGGAGATCTAAAACCAAGAGTAAGGGTACCGTCTCACAGTGGCACTTTGGTCGCTACGACGGCACGATCCGTGACGTTCCAGCGATATCCATACGATATCGCTGTGTCTGACACGCAGCAGCGATCAGGGACCCCGCTGAGAATCGTACGTCGTAGCAGATCGTTTGGAACTTTATTTCGTCGCTGGATCTCCCGCTGTCATCGCTGGATCGGTGTGTGTGACACCGATCCAGCGATGTGTTCGCTTGTAACCAGGGTAAACATCGGGATACTAAGCGCAGGGCTGCGCTTAGTAACCCGATGTTTACCCTGGTTACCCGGGAACTTCGGCATCGTTGGTCGCTGGAGAGCTGTCTGTGTGACAGCTCCCCAGCGACCACACAACGACTTACCAACGATCACGGCCAGGTCGTATCGCTGGTCGTGATCGTTGGTAAATCGTTTAGTGTAACGGTACCCTTAGTTAAGGTAAGACTGTTGTTAATGTTTTAAATTGAATGCTAAATGAGCAATGTTTAAGATACACACAGTGTTACATGACTTTCACCACCTCTTTCAAAAGTACAAATAAGGGACAATAGTTACTAGGGTTGGTAAGACAAACTACAAAGAAAACAAATGTCAGGGACGACATTAAATTAGGAGGGAAGAGTGTGACAGATAGAAGTTGGTTGCATTGTTCATTTAAAATCATCCAGCAACTATAGGGGTTAAAATGGTTATAGCAGACAGGGAGTGGCTAGCTTAGTCCTATGGGATACTGGGAAAGTTGTTATTGTGTCCTGGACATCTAAGAGTAAGGTGTGTGCTAGAGAGTCTCCTGCCAGACTGAAATCAGACAAGCTGTATAGACCAGTTCTTCCTGGGAAATGATTGCCATAATCATACAAGCACTCAGGACAGCCAAGAGCATCTTTATTACCTCAAGATTTAAGTGAGAGAACTACAGCATCAGACTCATCCCCTCCTCCCAACTAACTGCACGAGAAAGGTACAGTTCTGCTTGGGTAAATAATAATCTTTATTTTTATATAGCGCTAATAGCGCTAACCTATTTACGCGCGCAACCTTGTCATCATCACCCTGTGTGTTCTCACACCCGTCGTCCTCAGAGCCAACCTCTTCCTGCCCTGACCGAAAAGTCAAGTTTTCGTTCCAATCAGGTATCTCAGTCTCATCATCATCTTCCTCATTGTCTCCACCAGCAGGAGTTACAGTTTGGGAATGAGGGTCTACATTATGCTCAGAACCTCCTTCATCTGGGCCTGGATCCGACTCACAAAGATTCTGGGCATCAGTGCAGATCATTTCCTTGTCTGGATTCACAGAAACTCTGGAGCAGACCTCTGATTCCCAGGCTATAGTATGAGTAAACAGCTCTGCAGACTCAACCATCTGTGTTACCCCATACTCAGACGGGTGGCTGGAGACTTGGGAGCTGTGAGGAAGCAAGTGCGATTTGGGTGACACCTCTGAGGACTGGAGTATTTGTGATGTTGAAGTTGAGGTGGAGGAGAGCCCCAATGAAGGAGCACTTGATATCCGTTCAAGCACCTGCTGTTTTTGTGCCTCATCTGGAATTTGTAGCGATGCTCGTAGCGATGGTCATAAGAAAGGGATCATATCAGATTGTCCACGAAAAGAAGTAGACATCTTACTTTGGCTCGAAGATGGTCTTTCTTCTGCAGATGTTACTGTTGCGTTACCACCTACCCCACAGACACAAGCTTTTTTTCCCTTTCCAACATGCCTATTCCCCTTTCCACCAGCAGCAGGCCTTTTGCCACTCATTTTGGTGCTTAACTAATTAGTAGTTGCCAAAAAACGATGGATGGAAACCGAGCAGAGCTGAGTGGCCAAACTGTGGTACTAGCCCAAAATGATTTACTGGGATAGATGCAGAAAAAAATTATTATATACACAGGCGGTGTAGCTAGCTTCACAGGCAGGCTACTCCGCTGATGTGCAGACACTGCTCCTAGGCCCAAAATGATTTACTGGGTTAGATACAGTAAAAAATTATTAGATACACAGGTGGTGTAGCTAGCTTCACAGGCGGGCTACTCCGCTGACGTGCAGACACTGCTACTAAGCCCAAAACAATTTACGGGTTAGATGCAGTATAAAATTATTAGATACACAAGCGGTGTAGCTAGCTTCACAGGCGGGCTACTCCGCGACTAGGCCCAAAATGATTTACTGGGTTAGATGCAGTAAAAAATTATTAGATACACAGGCGGTGTAGCTAGCTTCACAGACGGGCTACTCCACTGACGTGCAGACACTGCTACTAAGTCCAAAACAATTTACTGGGTTAGATGCAGTAAAAATTTAGATATACAGGCGGTGTAGCTTCACAGGCGGGCTACACCCCTGGCGTGCAGACACTGCTACTAAGCCCAAAACGATTTACTGGGTTAGATGCAGTAAAAAATTATTAGATACACAGGCGGTGTAGCTTGCTTCACAGGCAGGCTACTCAGATGACTACCAGACAATGCTACTAGCCCAAAAGGATTGGCTGAGCTAGATTACACCAAATGCTGTGACTAACACTTGCACAGCACTGGCACAGACCTGCCTGGCAAACAGTGCTATGAACTGCGATAACCTACCCTGAAAAGGGCTGATATTACAACTAGTCCCGACTCCCTAAACCTATCTCTCTCTCTCTAACTGCAAATTCGCTCGCAATTCACACTCAGGCTGGTTTCACACTTGCGTTTTGATCTGCAGCATTTTTACCGAAAAAAACGCATGCGTTTTTTTCCCTATGTTTAACATTAAAAGCGCATGCGTTTTTTTTGTACGCGTTTGGCCGCGTTTTACGACGCATGCGTTTTTTTGCTGCATGCGTTCTTTTGCAGAAATGCCACATGTAGTAATTTTCAGAGGCGTTTTTTTGCCGCAAAAAAATGCATGTGTTCATTTGCGTTTGATTTGCGTCAAAAAATACATTGATGTCTATGGAAACGCATGCGTTTTTGCGTACATGCATTTGCTAGCATTTTAAACGCATGCGTTTTTATAGAAAAAAACAAGAATACACCCTGATAAGCCACCCCCCACCATCAGGGTGATAAAGGGATCCTAACCCTAACCCTAACCCTAAACCTAAACCTAACCCTAACCCTAGGGATCCAAACTCTAACCCTAACCCTAACCTTAACCCTACCCCTAACCCTAACCTTAACCCTACCCCTAACCCTAACAATATGACAGTGAATACTCTCCGAGTTTATATTTTTAGTACTCTATAGCAATACCGTATATCTTGGGGTGTCCACATTGAACAAAGCTTTTTATTAGAAGAATGTCCTGGTCTCCAGGTCAACATAATAGCCAATCTCTATGGATCCCTAGGATCCCTTGGGTTAGGGTTAGGGGTAGGGTTAGGGTTTGGATCCCTAGGGTTAGGGTTAGGGGTAGGGTTAGGGGTAGGGTTAGGGTTAGGGTTTGGATCCCTTTATCACCTTGATGGTGGGAGGTAGCTTATCAGTGACCTGGTGACCAGGACATTCTTGTAATAAAAAGCTACCCCTAACCCTAACCCTAGGGATCCTAGCCCTAACCCTAACCGTAACCCTAGCTAATTCTATTAATAGTGGGTTTTCTAGTTGATTTTGATGATTGGCAGCTGTCACACACTTCTCAGCATGCGTTTCAAAAACGCAAACGCAGGACAAAATGCATGTAAACGCGTCAAAACGCTGCGTTTTTTTCTGCATGCAAAAACGCATGCGTCTAAAAAACGCAGCGTTTGCACGCGTTTACATGCGTTTTTTCACCACCTGCGTTTTTTTTACAAACGCTGCAGATCAAAACGCAAGTGTGAAACCAGCCTTAGTCTGTATAGTGCCCACAGCAGCAGCGGTGCCGTCTAACACTAAGCTGCAGCAGTGAGGAAATGGTGGTGACGGGGAAAATGGCTGGTTCTTATAGGGCAAGGACATGTGACATACACAGCCAGTGACACATGCCCTAGCTTGTCTGCATCACATGCACATTGCTTCGTGTGTGTGCACTGCTGATAGGATGAGAGTCTGCACCGCCCCTCTGTAAATGTGGGAAAGAAAAAAAAATGTAGATTGGCATTATTTCAGCACAGATCTATCCCCCGCCCACTATACACTGAAAGAGTCTATTAACATTGATAAACAGTTTTAATGTGAAAATCAAGTTAGGCTTTTGGTGAACGAACAGTTATCGAACAGAAACTCGAACAGCCGAATTTTAAGAAAATTGTTCGAGTTCATTGAATGACTCGAACACCGCCCAAAACAGCTCGAATTTGAAATTGGCGAACAGTTCGACTCGAACGCCGCTCCTCTCTAACAATAAGAAAAAATGGAGATGCTAAGCATCCCCATTTTTGGGGTGTACGTGTGCCGGCTTCAGGGAGATGCAATGCGCATGATCGGAAGTGCCGAAGAAACAGCTGGATTATCTTCCATTGTTATTTTACCTGGGCTATACATATAAGGGCTATGTGCAGGTGGTTACCTGACTATATACAGGAGGGTACCTGGGCTATATACATCAGGACTATATACAGGAAGGTAGCTGGGCTATATACATCAGGACTATATACAGGAGGTACCTGGGCTACATACAGAAGGTCTATATACAGGAGGGTAGCTGGGCTATATAAAATAGGTTGAAAGCAGAGCAGTTAAACAAATTCACTTGCTGTGCAAATGTTTAGATCCACAGTATGTCAATTTTTCGTGCAAATTTTATCGCTGTCTTCACTCTTGCAATACATTTAGGAAAACTTCTAAAAATGTACACTAGATGGCGGCATAATGTTTAATAACATGCGTTGCTGCAGTAGATATATATGTGATGTGTTGCGCACTACCACCAGGTGGTGCTGCTACAGTGAGTAATGGCGCATGAAGTTAAACCATCAGACAAATGGTTGCCTGTATATTTAGCCCCCTCAAAATTGTACGAATTCAAAAAACTAAAGGGAAGACTAAACTATTCCTTTATAACATTAGCGTATGAACGCATTTTAAGTTGTGAATATTAAGGTCATAAAGCTTTAGTTTATATATAAGAACTTGGTAAGATTGATTTTCATCTATGAGATAAATCTAATGTATTTAACAGTTTCTATATTCAAGGGTTATCATTTTATGACTGAGATGGGAATAACTCTGTCCAAGCTTTGACCATTTAGGCTACTTTCACACTAGCATCGTGCACTGCATGTCGCTATGCGTCGTTTTGTAGAAAAACGCATCCTGCAAAAGTGCTTGCAGGATGCGTTTTTTCTCCATTGACTTGCATTAGCGACGCAGTGCGACACATTGCCACACTGCCGTTGTGTTGCGTTGGACCGTCGCCACCAAAAAACGTTGCTTGTAAAGTTTTTTGGTGCGTCGTGCCCGTCTTTTCCGACCGCGCAACTCCGCCCCCGCCTCCCCGCACCTCACAATGGGGCAGCGGATGCATTGAAAAACAGCATCCGCTGTCCCCGTTGTGCGGCGCATTCACAGTTTGCGTCGGTACGTCGGGCCGAAGCAGCGCGACGGCCCCGTACCGACGCTAGTGTGAAAGTAGCCTAAGATGGAGCTACGGAAACAACAGAGAGAGACTGTCTACACGGTTTCCTTTACTCCAGTTCATTTGTTCTCTTAGCTCCACCTTAATGGTTAGTGCCTAGACAGATGCAAGGATGAGATGGGAAGAACCCTTTAACTGCATATATTGAAGGAAAAAATGGTACCATAGCCTTCATTTCTAACAATGTTTTACATTTTAATATTTTTAGAGTTAATGGAGCTGTAACAAAAGGATATGAGGATGATGTAGGAAACCGGACGTCATTCTATGGCTTTACTGCTTACACCATGCTTGCTTCCCTCGTGTTGCTAAAGAGAAAAGGATTTCCTACTATTCCCCATGACAAGGTAACGGCAAACCCGGCCAATAGAGATTTCTACATTCCTACTTTAAAGGGTTTGTACAGGACTTTTATACTGAGAGCCTATCCTTAGGATAGGTCATTAATTTCTGATCGGTGCCGCATGTACTGTAGCACCCCGCTGATCAGCTGTTCCCGCTTACAGTGGTGACTGGATGTGTCTCTTGTAATCTGCTCTTGAAAAACAAAAGCTGTGCAGTGATTGCAAAGACCCTTTTTATTGTTATACAATTTCATAAATCTGGCTTTATATAATAGAGCATGTATATAGTTGGTGAGACAGGATAAAGCTGCATCACATAGGATACGCTGAGACTCTCCTGTATATATTGTATATCACGTAGAATACACTGAAACTGTTGTATCCATCACATAGGATAGTCTAAGAAACTGGTGTATACTTCATGCAGGAGACACTGGAACTCTGCTGTATACTTCACATAGGAGACATTGAGACTGATGACTATACACCACATAGCATATACCGAGAGTCTGATGTATACATTAGGTACGGAAATTATTCAGACCCCTTGCAGCAATTTGTTAAATTTTAAAAAGTTCATTTTTTTCACATTAATGTACACTCTGCATTCCATCTTGACTGAAAAAAACAGAAATGTAGAAATTTTTGCAAATGTAATATAAAAGAAAACTGAACTATCACATGTCATAAGTATTCAGACCCTTTGCTCAGACTCTCATATTTAAGTTGCATGCTGTCCATTTCCTTGTGGTCCTCCTTTAGATGGTTCTACTCCTTCATTGGAGTCCAGCTGTGTTAAATTAAACTGATAGGACTTGATTTGGAAAGGCACACACCTGTCTATATAAGATCTCACAGCTCACAATGCATGTCAGACCAAATGAGAATCATGAGGTCAAAGGAACTGGCCAAGAGCTCAGAGACAGAATTGTGGCAAGGCACAGATCTGGCCAATTTTACAAAAGAATATATGCAGTACTCAAGGTTCCTAAGAGCACAGTGGCCTCCAAAATCCTTAAATGGAAGAAGTTTGGGATCACCAGAAGACTTCCTAGACGTGACTGTCCAGCCAAACTGAGCAATCGTAGGAGAAGAGCCTTGGTGAGAGAGGTAAAGAAAAACCCCAAGATCACTGTGGCTGAGCTCCAGAGATGCAGTAGGGAGATGGGAGAAAGTTCCACAAAGTCAACTATCACTGCTGCCCTCCACCACTTTTGCATTTATGGCAGAGTGGCCCAGCGGAAGATTCTTCTCAGTGCAAGACATATGAAAACCCGCATAAAATTTGCTAAAATGTACATGAAGGACACCCAGACTATGAGAAATAAGATTCTCTGGTCTGATGAGATGAAGATAGATCTTTTTAGTGATAATTCAAAGCGGTATGTGTGGAAATAAACAGAGACTGCTCATCACCTGCCCAACAGTGAAACATGGTGGTGACAGCATCATGCTATGTGGGTGTTTTTCAGCTGCAGGGACAGGGCGACTGGTTGTCATTGAAGGAAACATGAATGCGGCCGAGTACAGAGATATCCCAGATGAAAATCTCTTCCAGAGTGCTCTGGACCTTAGACTTGGCCGAAGTTTCACTTTCCATCAAGACAATGACCCTAAGCACACAGCTAAAATAACAAAGGAGTGGCTTCAGAACATCTCTGTGACCATTCTTGACTGGCCCAGCCAGAGCCCTGACCTAAACCCAATTGAGCATCTCTGGAGAGACCTGAAAATGGCTGTCCACCAAAGTTCACCATCCAACCTGACGGAACTGGAGAGGATCTGCAAGGAAGAATGGCAGAGGGTCCCCAAATCCAGGTGAGAAAAACTTGTTGCATCATTCCCAAGAAGAGTCATGGCTGTACTAGCTCAAAAGGTGCTTCTACTCAATACTGAGCAAAGGGTCGGAATACTTATGACCATGTGATATTTCAGTTTTTGCAAAAATTACTACATTTTTTCTTTTTTTCAGTCAAGATGGGGAGCAGAGTGTACATTAATGAGAAAAAAATGAACTTTGTTTGGCTGCAATGAAACAAAGAGTGAATTTTTTTTAGAGGTATGAATACTTTCCGTACCCACTGTATAGCTCTCAAAATATGGCAATACAAAAACTAGATTTTGCAATAATAGCATATTTTACTGTGCGACAGCAGCCAAATATAAAAAAGATATAAATCTGGAATCGCTGTAATCACACCAACCCGAAGAATGAATTTGCCATATTACTTATACTACATGAGGAACAGTGTAAAAAAAAAAATACTTCACCCGCTGTTGTTTTATTCATTCTGCCTCCTAAAGATTGCAGTAAGGCCCGGCGCAAATTTATCCTGTGCTCTGCACTGAGCGCTTACCTCGGGGTTTCCGTGCAAATCTCTGAAATACGTGATGGAACCCTCGTTGGAAGATTCCCTATAATGAGACAGAAAGGAGGCACCGTGGACACCATCTGACCCATGATCTGGCTGTGTCCGTCTTTTTAGGAGTGCATAAAAGTGCCGTCAGACAGAGTTTTGTGCACTTCTGAAAAGAAGACACTGCTCAACAGAAGTCAGATGGAGTCCAGCGTAACTCTACTGCTCCTTATAGTGAATGGATCCCTCGGAGCTTTCATCTCAATCACGTCACTCAGAGATTTAGATGGAAACCCCGATGTAAGTGCTCAGCGTAGAGTGCTCCCAAACATTATGTAAAATATTCCTAACAAAAGCTTCAACTCAATCCACAAAAAAATCAAGTCCCCGCTCAGGTCCGTCATCTGAAAATGGAAATATAGGGACTTCCATGTTACTGGTAACGAAAAGGCTGTGGAAAAGCGAAATGGCTTCTCGCCCCTCAAAAAAAATTCAGCAAATTCTGCGCACAAATCTAAATGCCCCTACTTCTGAGCCCCACAGTGTATGTAAACCACATATAGTGTTCACATGTTTGGAATTTCTGAAGCAATGAAAGCCCACCTAACTTACTGGTGCATGTCTTCAGAAGCATGAGCTGGTCACTACAAGGTATTTGTCACTACAACGTACTGGTCAACACAGCCTACTGGTCACTACCATGGCAGTTTGCAATTTTCACTCTGCAACATTCATTGCTGCTTGTTTCTGGAATACACCCATGAAGTCAAAATCGTCACTACAACTGTAGATAAATTCCCGAAGGTGTATAGGTTCCAAAATGGAAAGAAGGGATTCTCCTCTTCTAGCACTTAGGGTCTCTGTATCTGGAGTCCGCAAACTATTATAGGAAAATCTGTGCTCCAGGAGGCAATGAGCGCTCCGTCCCTCCCAAGTATCTCCATATGGCTAAGTAGTACTGTACAGCCACATATGGGGTATTTTCACGTTCACTAGAGATTGTGGGAAAATTTGCGGTGCCCTTTTTACCCACTTCTGTGAAAATGCAAAATCTGGGGCTAAAACAAAATTTTGGTGGTAAAAATGTAATTATTTTTTCTTCAATGCCCAATGGTATAGAATTCTGTGACACATCCCTGGTGTCCATATGAACACTGCATGCCTAGATGAATTCGTCCAGAGGTGTAGTTTGTGGTCACTTATGGGGGTTTCTGTTGTTCTGGCAACTCAGGGGCTCTCCCAGTGTGTCATGGTGCTCCTTCTTTTCTGAGCTTTGCACTGTGTCTAAAAAATATTTCCCAATTACATGTAGGGTATTGGCATAGTCAGGATAAAATGGACTTTAGTGTGTTGTAAAAAAAAATTTCCAATTAGCACATAGAAAAATTAAAATCTTGGGGCTAAACAACATTTTAGTGGTAAAAATGTAATTTATTCTTTCTTCACCGCTCAATAGTATAAAACTCTGTGAGGCACACATGGTGTCAATATGATCACAACATCCTTTGTGGAATTCATTGGTGAATGTAGATTGTAAAATGAGTCCACATATGGGGGGTTCCTCAAACCATTCCAGCAAAATCTGAACTGCACTATGGTGCTTCTTCCCTCCCGAGCTTTGCGCTGTGCCTCAAAAGTAGTATTCCCCCCACATATGGGGTATCAGTGTACTAGGGAGAAATTGCACAACAAATTGTATGGTGCAATTTCTCCTATCACACTTGTGAAAATAAAAGAAATTAAGGCTAGAATAACATATTTGTGGGGAAAATGTGATTTTTTTATTTTCACAGGTCAGCGTTATAAAATTCTTTGAAGCACCTAGAGGTTTAATGTGCTCACCACCCATCTAAATACATTCCTTGAGTGGCTTAGTTTCCAAAATGGGGGGTTTCCATTGTTTAGGTACATCAGGGGCTCTCCAAACGGGACATGGCACGGGATATGGTGTCCGCTCATGATTCCAGCAAATTTTATATTCAAAAAGTCAAATAATGCTCCTTCCCTTCTGAACCCTGCGGTGCGCCCAAACAGTAATTTTCTCCCACATATGAGATGTCGACGTACTCGGGAGAAATTGCACGACAAATTGTATGATGCAATTTCTCCTGCTACCCTTATGAAAGTGCTAAATTTGGGGCTTAAATACATTTTTTGTGAGGAAAATGTGATTTTTTTTAATATATTTTCACGGCTTAACGTTATAAATTGCTGTGAAGCACCTGGGGGTTCAATGTGCGCACCATACATCTAGATAAGTTTCCTGAGGGGTCTAATTTCCAAAATTGTGTCGCTTGAGGGGGAATTTTATTGTTTAGGCACATCAGGGGCTCTCCAAATGCGACATGGTGTCCGCTAGTTGTTCCAGCAAAATTTGTGCTGCCCGAGATCCTGCCCCACAGTGTGAATAAATCTGAAGACACTGCGGGGCGGGATCTCAGGCAGCGCGGCCGCACAGGCGCAGTCAGCAAGACATCAAATGATGTCAGAAGACGGGCAGCGCTAACTGCGCATGCCCAAGGCATAAGATAACAGCGCGGGCGCCGGGACAGTTGAAAACAACGCTGAGGAGGTGGCGCCAGGCGCCAAGAGGGCATGGGTGACGGCGGTGCTGCGTCTGCATTAGGGGGGAAAGACCTGCCCCCAGGACTATTTCAAGGAATTTTGGACAAATTGCAAAATAGATTATTTCTGCCGTTACAGCACCAAGAACTAAAAGAGCCACCTTGTCAGAATGCAGCATTAGTGCTGCACAAGGTGGCTCTTTTAGTTACAAACGCCTGGGGGGGGTGACAGATTCCCGTTAGATAAATGGTTTAGTTAATTTGGTTGGAAAAATTAGAATTTGCTGGCAAACCTTTAACCCTTATAACTACCAAACAAACAAACGAAAAAAATTTTTTGTTTCAACAATTGTGCTGATGTAAAGTAGACATGTGGGAAATGTTATTTGTTAACTATTTTGTGTGATATATCTCTCTGATTTGAAGGCATAAGAATTCAAAGTATGAAAATTGAAAGTTTCCATTTTTTTCACAAATAAACGCAAGTCATATTGAAGAAATTTTACTATTATCATGAAGTACAATATTTCATAAAAAACATTCTCAGAATCAGTGGTATCCATTGAATCGTTCCAGAGTTATTACCTCATAAAGTGACAGTGGTTAGAATTGTAAAAATTGGCCTGGTCATTAACGTGCAAACCACCTTGGGGGATAAAGAGGTGAAAAAAAAGGAGTAGAAAAATACATAATTTTTTTTATCATCATATTTAGCTCCAAGAATAAAGATAACATGTCAAGCAATCATGACTAGTGTTGAGCATTCCGATACTGCAAGTATCGGGTATCGGCCGATACTTGCTGTATCGGAATTTCCGATACCGAGATCCGATACTTTTGTGGTATCGGGTATCGGGTATCGCAACAACATTAATGTAATAATGTGTAAAAAAGAGAATTAAAATAAAAAATATCGCTATACTCACCTGTCCGACGCAGCCGGGAACTCAGCGAGGGAACCGGCAGCGTTGTTTGTTTAAATTTCGCGCTTTTACTTGGTTACGTGACGTCATGGCTTGTGATTGGTCAGGGCGGCCATGTTGCCGGGACGCGGACCAATCACAGCAAGCCGTGACGAAATTACGTCACGGCTTGCTGTGATTGGTCCGCGTCCCGGCAACATGGCCGCCATTAACCAATCACAAGCCGTGACGTCACGGGAGGCTGGACATGCGCGTATTTTGAAAAGCGCGCGTGTCCAGCCTCCAGTGACGTCCCGGCAACATGGCCGCCATTAACCAATCACAAGCCGGGACGTCACGGGAGGCTGGACATGCGCGTATTTTGAAAAGCGCGCGTGTCCAGCCTCCCGTGACGTCACGGCTTGTGATTGGTTAATGGCGGCCATGTTGCCGGGACGCGGACCAATCACAGCAAGCCGTGACGTAATTTCGTCACGGCTTGCTGTGATTGGTCCGCGTCCCGGCAACATGGCCGCCCTGACCAATCACAAGCCGGGACCTCACGTAACCAAGTAAAAGCGCGAATTTTAAACAAACAACGCTGCCGGTTCCCTCGCTGAGGTCCCGGCTGCGTCGGACAGGTGAGTATAGCAATATTTTTTATTTTAATTCTTTCTTTTACACATTAATATGGTTCCCAGGGCCTGAAGGAGAGTTTCCTCTCCTTCAGACCCTGGGAACCATCAGGAATACCGTCCGATACCTGAGTCCCATTGACTTGTATTGGTATCGGGTATCGGTATCGGATTGGATCCGATACTTTGCCGGTATCGGCCGATACTTTCCGATACCGATACTTTCAAGTATCGGACGGTATCGCTCAACACTAATCATGACAAATTGCTTACAAACAATATAACTATCTAAATTTAGTATTAGTAGGTCATACTGACCCACAGAATTAATTTAACACTATATTTGTATGACTTGTAGAATAGTGTAACATTTAACACCTTCACTACTGAACCTGTTTTCTCCTTCCTGACTAGGCCAAATGTAACAATTCTAACCACTGGCACTTTATGTGGTAATAACTCTGGAATGCTTCAACATATCTCAGTGATTCTGACACTCTTTTTTTCACGGCACATTGTACTTCATGTTAGTGGTAAATTTAGGCCAATATTTTGTGCGTTTATTTGTGCAAATATCAGAACTTTGGTGAAAATTTTGAAAATGTTACAATTTTCAAACTTTTAACCTTTATACCCTTAAACCAGAGTTGTATCATGCAAAATAATAAATAATTGACATTTACCATATGTCTACTTTACATAAGCATCATTTTTTAAATATAATTTTTTTTAATAGAAAGTTACACTGGGGAAAATAAGTGTTTTCCCACCTACAAAGAATGGAGAGGTTTGTTTTTATTTTTTATCGTAGGTAACTGTGAGAAACAGAATCTAAAAAAAAGACCAGAAAATCACATTGTATAATTTTAACATAATTAATTTGCATTTAATTGCCTGAAAATAAGTATTAGGTCCAATAGAAAAACAGGTACACAAACCTTTTTTTGCAATTACAGAGGGCAGAAGTAGAGTTGAGCGACTTTTACTTTTTTCGGATCGAGTCGGGTTTCGCGAAACCCGACTTTGTCAAAAGTCGGGTCAGGTGAAATCGGCCGATTATTGCGAAAAGTCGGGGGCCGACTGAAACACGAAACCCAATGCAAGTCAATGGGGAATCACAGTCGGCAGTGAGTGGAGGACAGGAAAACACCTACAGTGCCCATTTTAATGCCAAAAACATCAATTCTTATTACTTAAGCTTGTCAATCTTAATTTACTTTATAATAATAGTTAGGCATTGAAAACTGGCGGTCATTTGGCTAAAGTTGTGGGGGGGTAGGGCTGGCTCAAGATTTTCGTGGGCCCAGGAAACGCGGAATACGTCACGGCGGTGGAGCAGGGAGAGGTAATAATTTCAGCTTTGCAAGTGCTGTGATCCTGAGCAAGCAGGGGGGGCCCACTAGTTGGCACTGGCACAGGGCCCTTCATAGTACGGTGGTGTGTTTGACGGCGGGTGGTGCCTCCCGCTGTCAGAGACACTTTTGCGTACTATGAGGGGCCCTGTGCCAGTGACGTCGCCAACAAGTATGGTCCCCCACCTGATGAAGGAACCTGCACTTTCATCTGCACCTTCCTCTTTGTCCCCGTGTAAGGTGGTATAGTATGCGGGAAGGGGAACCTGACTTTCAGCAGGGTCAGATTCTGACTGTGTAGAGTGCAAGGGGAATGTAGTGGTCTGGGTCAATGTACCAGCAGACTCATCTAGCAGTGGCTGGGCAATGGGCAGGATGAGGAGGAAACACAGATATAGGCCCAAATAATAAAGTAGGCTAAATGCAGTTCAAAATTGGTAACAGGACTAAACAGGCGGCATTGCTTTGTTCAGTGGAGGAAAACTGTAATGAGTGGCAGACACAGTTAGTAGGCCCAAATAATAAAGTAGGCTAAATGCAGTTCAAATGTGGTAACAGGACTAAACAGGCGGCATTGCTTTGTTCAGTGGAGGAAAACTGTAATGAGTGGCAGACACAGTTAGTAGGCCCAAATAATAAAGTAGGCTAAATGCAGTTCAAATGTTGTAACAGGACTAAACAGGCGGCATTGCTTTGTTCAGTGGAGGAAAACTGTAATGAGTGGCAGACACAGTTAGTAGGCCCAAATAATAAAGTAGGCTAAATGCAGTTCAAATGTGGTAACAGGACTAAACAGGCGGCATTGCTTTGTTCAGTGGAGGAAAACTGTAATGAGTGGCAGACACAGTTAGTAGGCCCAAATAATAAAGTAGGCTAAATGCAGTTCAAAATTGGTAACAGGACTAAACGGGCGGCATTGCTTTGTTCAGTGAAGGAAAACTGTAATGAGTGGCAGACACAGTTAGTAGGCCCAAATAATAAAGTGGGCTAAATGTCTGCCAAAAAATTGTTCATAAATAAACAGGCGACATTGCTTTGCTCAGTGTCGGAAAATTGTAATGAGTAGCAGACTAAGTTAGTAGGCCCAAATAATAAAGTAGGCTAAATGTCTGCCAAAAAATTGTTCATAAATAAACAGGTGGCATAGCTAGGTACAGGGGTGGGCTCCTCTGCTGAGTAGCAGACAGTGGTAGTAGGCGCAAAGTATTAACTGGTCTAAATGGAGGCCAGGGCCCCTGTATATTTTAACTATCATCTATCATTTCAACAAATTTGTATTGGCAGTGCCATTGAAGGATTTAACAGCACAGACTACACAGTGGTGGAGCAGGGAGAGGTAAGTATTGCAAGTTGTAGAGCACTGTTCGAGCTGGAGGGGAACACTCTCGTGGGCGGCGGTACTGGCACAGGGCCCCTCATATTACGACGGTGTGTCTGACGTTGGTTGTGTACCACCACTGTCAGAGACACTTCATTGTACTATGAGGGACCCTGTGCCAGTGCCGTCGCCCAAGAGTGGGCCCACCCACCTGTCCAGGCAAACGGCACTCGCACGGGTGCTTGCGCCAGGTGGTGACCACGGCCCTGTGGGGGGAGTCAGCCCATTTAGGGAGGTATAAAAATGGCCTATGGTGGACATTCAGCAGCTGCAAATGGAGGAATTGGAGAAGTCAGTAAGAGGAGGCCAAAAGCAAGACATTTTTCAGGCAAGCTACGTGTCAGCAGGGGAAAGTGGGGCAAAATAATTTGAAATCCATGATTGGCTCATTTTAATGAAGGTTAGATCATCAACATTTTGGGTAGCCAGACGTGTCCTTTGTTCTGTCAGTATTGAACCAGCAGCACTGAAGATTCTTTCTGATAGCACACTAGTAGCAGGGCAAGCGAGCTCCTGTAATGCATATTCTGCCAATTCAGGCCAGGTGTCTATTTTAGATGCCCAGTAATCAAAGGGGAATGACCTGTGAGGGAGAACATCGATAAGGGAGGAAAAGTAGTTCATAACCATACTGGACAAATGCTGTCTCCTGTCACTTTGAATCGATGCAGCAGTACCTGTCATGTCAGCGGTCATTGCGAAATCACTCCACAACCTGGTCATAAAACCCCTCTGTCCAACGCCACTTCTGATTTGTGCACCTCTAACACCTCTGCCATGTTGCCCCCTACGGCTCGTGTGAGAACCATCACCGCCGCTGTGTGCTGGGAATGCCTGAACCAAACGGTCTACAAGAGTTGCTGTTTGGTAGCCAATATTTGCTCAAGGTTCTCATGTGGCATGATATTTTGTAATTTTCCTTTATATCGTGGATCCAGGAGGCAGGCCAACCAGTAATCGTCATCGGTCATCATTTTGATAATGCGGGGGTCCCTTTTTGGGATACTCAAGGCATACTCAGCCATGTGGGCCAATGTTCCAGGTGTCGATTCACAGCTTGTGCTGGGTTGAGGAGCACTTTCTTGCAAATCAACATCACTTGTGTCCCGCAAAAACCCTGTACCTGACCTTGCAACGCCACCAGTTTCTATTGCCCCCTGAGAAGCATCCTCCTCCCATAAATATTCATACCCATCATCCTCCTCCTCCTCCTCTTCGTCCGCCACCTCGTCCAGGAGAGTTCCCTGAGCAGACAATGGCTGACTGTCATCAAGGCTTCCCTCCTCCTCGGCTGCAGACGCCTGCTCCTTAATGTGCTTCCTGACCGGGAGCATCCACTGACGACTCGCTGCTTTTATATTTGGAACTTTCTGAAGAGGAGGCGAAAGAGCTAGAGGCTGAGTCAGCAAGGAAAGCCAAAACTTTTTCCTGCTGCTCCGGCTTTAAAAGCTGTTTTCCTACTCCCAGATAAGGGAGCCTTCGAGGCCTTGTGTAGCCAGACGATGACGCTGGCTCAACACCTCCAGCCTTAGGTGCTATTGTGCTTTTCACACTCCCACCAGATGCACCACCACCACCACCACCACCATCAGTACCAGCTGGCAACCACCGCCCACGGGCTCTTCCACCAGACTTCCTCATTTTTTGGAAATCTAACCAAAATAACAACCATTATATGGTACTGTAAAACAAGGTGTATATAAACTTGTTGAGAATTTAAATCTCCCTTTTTTGGGGGGGAGACTGAACCAAAACTCAGGCCCTGTGCATAAAACAACACAATGTAAGTAGCAGAAAGTGGCTGGTTGATATACGACAAACTAACAGGACTGAAGTATATCCACTTTGTGAGAATTTGAATCTCACATTTTTTTTTTTTGAGACTGAACCAATACTCAGGCCTAGTGTTTATAAAACAACACAATGTAAGTGGCAGAAAGTGGCTGGCTGATATACGACAAACTAACAGGACTGAAGTATATCCCCTTTGTGAGAATTTGAATCTCACTTTTTTGGGGGGGAGACTGAACCAAAACTCAGGCCCAGTGTATATAACAACGCAATCTAAGTGGCAGAAAGTGGCTGGAAGATATATGAAAAAATACAAGGACTGTAGTACAATTTCAATCTCCCTACAATGATCTCAGGACAAGTATGGCAGCAATAAAAAGGACTGCTGCACACAAAAGTGTGGACAAATAAACAAGATAACTGTGCAGAAAGGAGCAACAGGATTTTTGCTTTTAAAAAAGCATTTGGTTTGCACAGCAGCGTGCAAACAGCAATGCAGCTATCAGGGAGCCTTATAAGGCAGCCTAATAAGCTACAGAGCTGATGCACAAAAATATAGCCTCCACTGTCCCTGCAAAAAAAAGGTGGTGTTGGACAGTGGAAATCGCTACAGCACAAGCAGTTTGGGGGTTAATCTTCCCTCCCTAACTATATCCCTTCTTCTGATGAAGCTGCAGCAACCTCTCCCTATGCTACGATCAGTAGAAGTAAGATGGCGGTCGGCGTGCACGCCCCTTCATAGCCCCTGTGACGCCGCAGAAAGCAAGCCAATCACTGTCATGCCCTTCTCTAAGATGGTGGGGACCGAGACCTATGTCATCACGCTGCCCACACTCTGCGTCCTCCTTCATTGGCTGAAAAATGGCGCTGAAAGCCTCATACGAAACGTGACTTTTGCGCGCAGATCGGCGACCTCATGGCCGATCCCACACTAGGATCGGGTTGGGTTTCATGAAACCCGACTTTGCTGAAAGTCGGCGATTATTGAATTTGTCCGATCCGTTTCGCTCAACCCTAGGCGGAAGATTACTGTAAGTCAAAAACTACTTTTGAGGCACAAACTACACCTCGCAATGAAGTCATCTATTGGTGCAGTGAGCATGTTGACACCACATGTGTTTCACAAAATTTTCTACCATTGGGCGGTGAAGAAAAAATAAATACATTTTTACCACTAAAATGTTGTTAAATTTTCATAAGGGCTAATATGAAAAATGGACCTCACAGTTTGTTGTGTAATTTCTCCTAAGTGCGTTAATACCCTACATGTAATTGGGAACTACTTTTTTGGCACAGTGAAAAGCTCAGAAGAGATTCACATTATAGTAGATTTTACTGTTATGGTTGGCAGGTGCCATGACCCATGGGAAAAGCCCTTGAGGCGCCAGAACAGCAGAAAACCCCCATAAGTGACCCCATTTTACAAACTGCACCTCTCAAAGAATTAACCTAAAGGTACCTTCACACTAAGCGACGCTGCAGCGATACAGACAACGATGCCGATCGCTGCAGCGTCGCTGTTTAGTCGTTGTGTGGTCGCTGGAGAGCTGTCACACAGACGGCTCTCCAGCGACCAATGATGCCGAAGTCCCCTGGTTACCATTGTAAAAGTAAAAAAAAAAAACAAATACTCACATTCTGGTGCCCGGCATCCGCTTCCCTGCACTCCTCCTGCATCCTGTGTCAGCCCCGAACATCTCTGGCATCTCCCACAGAGCAGAGCGGTGACGTCACCACTCTGCTTTACGGCCGGCACTTACACAGGATGCAGGAGGAGTGCAGGGAAGCGGACGCCGGGCACCGGAATGTGAGTATGTGGTTTTTTTTTTTACTTTTACAATGGTAACCAGGGTAAACATCGGGTTACTAAGCGCGGCCCTGCGCTTAGTAACCCGATGTTTACCCTGGTTACCAGTGAAGACATCGCTGGATCGGTGTCACACACACCGATCCAGCGATGTCAGCGGGAGATCCAGCGACGAAATAAAGTTCTGGACTTTCAGCAACGACCAGCGATCTCACAGCGGGATCCTGATCGCTGCTGCGTGTCAAACACAACGATATCGCTATCCAGGACGCTGCAACGTCACGGATCGCTAGCGATATCGTTTAGTGTGAAGGTACCTTAAGGGTGCAGTGATCATATTGACTGTAAGGGTGTGTCACAGAATTTATACAATTGGGCAGTGAAAAAAAAAGTAATTACATTTTTACCAAAAAGTTTTTAGACCCAGATTTCACATTTTTACACCAGAAAACGGGTGAAAATGGCACCAAAATTTGTCACACAATTTCTGCTGTACAGTAGTGCTTAGCCACACAATAAGACTCAGGAGAGAAGGAGTTTTATTTGCTTCCTGAATCACAGATTTTCCTAGAATAATTGGTAGAATCCATATACAAAGTCTAAGTGCTAGAAGAGCAGAGAATACTCCACCTCAAGTGACCCCATTTTGGAAATTATAGCCCTTTGAGAATTTATCTACAGATGTAGTGATGATTTGACTTCATGTGTGTTTTCTAGAACCAATCAGTGGGGGATGTTACTGAGTGAAAATTGCAAATCTGCTATTGCAGCCCATACATTGTAGTGTCTGTACATTGTTGTGCCCAATATGTTATAGTGCCCAGAACATTATGTCCAGCTTGTGCTTCTAGAGACATGCACCTGTAAATTAGGTTGGCTCTCATCACTACTGAAATGCCTTTTTTGGGATTTAAAAAAAAAATATTTTTTCAATTCTCGTTTTCCTTTTTTTTACTTTCTTACTTAATCCCTCTTTGGAGCTTTAACTTTTATCACTCTGATTGCTGGTATAATGCAGTGCAATGCAGTAACATTGCGATGCTTTATACCTGTCAGTGCTGCACTGACAGATTGCCTCTTAGACCATGCTCTGAAGATTTTTGTAGCCTGGTGACCCTGATATCATCAAGATGACTTGGGATCACCATTGCAGTCATAGGGCCCTCTACCTCTCCTAGCCTCTGAAATGTTGTGATCAATATCGGTCATGGCATTTAAGGGCTTAAATAGCTCGGGGGACACCCGTCTTGGCTGTGAGAGTTGAGTGTCAGCTATCACTTTAGCTGAACTCTCAGCAGCAATCGTGCTGGCATAGCTTTTGTGCTTGCACAATCGTCAGGACATATCCATACATCCAAGTCAGGAACCTCTTCCCAACCAGGACATCCAAGGCCGTGAATGGGTTAACCCCTTAGTGACGGAGCCAAATTTTTTAAATCTGACCAGTGTCACTGTATGTGGTAATAACTCTGCAACGCTTCAACAAATCCCAGTGATTTTGAGATTGTTTTTTCATGACACATTATACTTTATGATAATGGTAAATTTAGGTCAATATGTTTTGTGTTTATTTACAAAAAATATCAAAAATTTGAGAAAAATGTTAAAAAATTGTCAATTTTCTAAATTTGAATGATTATCCCTTTAATCCAGATGGTCATACCATAGCAAACCATTAATAAATAACATTTTCCACATGTCGGCTTTACATCAGCACCATTTGTAAAATGTTATTTTATTTTGTTAGCATTTTAGGAGGTTTAAAAATGTAGCAGCAATTTTTTATTTTTTCAGGGACTTATCCATGTTTGAAGTGACTTTAGGGGTCCCAAATATTGGGAAACCCCCAAACGTGATACCATTTTAAAAACTGCACCCCTGACATATTGAAAACTGCTGTCAGGTAGTTTATTAACCCTTCAGGTGCTTTACAGGAATTAATTCAAAGTTGCATGACAGAAATGAAAATGTGTATTTTTACCACCTAAATGCCTCTAACTTCTGAACAGATTACTACAGCCGTCAGACTCTTAGGCCAATATTTGATCGTGAATCGCCATGGCAAACATCAGGACCACACAATCATGTGAGGGCACCAATTTGGATAAAGAGGAAGCCCTCACACTCTGTTAACCATTTATAATGATGTAGTCACTATTGACAGCAGCATCTAAGGGGTTAAACAGATATGGGCGGTGCAAACACTGATCGTGGCTGATACAGCAAGTTGTCAGCTATAGTGTACAGCTGACAGCTGCTGGATTGTCACCTGTATGGGGATCCTATTCTCATATTTCAGGTCAGTTAAAAGACGTATTGAAGCAACTTTAATGTGATAGACCACATATCTAAGCCCTTTCCACTTCCTGACGACTCCAACTAAAAAAACATTTCCTAGATCTGTACATTTCTTAACCTAGAATCTGCAAAAACACTTGTGCATGCCCTCATTATCTCACGCATTGACTAAAGCAACCTCTTGCTCTGTGGCCTCCCTGTTGAGCATTCCGATACTGCAAATATCGGGTATCGGCCGATATTCGCTGTATCGGAATTCCGATACCGAGTTCCGATATTTTTGTGATATCGGAAATCGGAATCGGAAGTTCCTATAAGTTCCCAGGCGTGTGCGGTGCGTATGGTTCCCAGGGTCTGGAGGAGAGGAGACTCTCCTTCAGGCCCTAGGATCCATATTCATGTAAAAAATAAAGAATAAAAAAAAAAATGTGGATATACTCACCCTCGGACGGGCCCTGGCTCTCACCGGTGCAAGCGTCTGCCTCCTGTTGTGAATTTACCTTTTGGCTCCCTCTGGTGGCTACTAGTGTTTTTACTCTGGGTATGTCTATCATCCCTTGTATGCTCACCTGGGTCATTAGGTCAGGGGTGTTGCTATATTAGCTCCCTGGACCTTCAGTTCAATGCCTGGCAACGTTGATATCAGAGCTAATCTGTAGTGCTCTTGTCTACTGATCCTGGTTCCTGCTTGATTAAGCTAAGTCTGCTTTCTTGCTTTTTGCTATTGTTTTGGTTTTGCATTTTTGTCCAGCTTGTACATAATCTGTATCCTATCCTTGCTGGAAGCTCTAGGGAGGCTGGAGTTCTCCCCCCGGGCCGTTAGACGGTTCGGGGGTTCTTGAATCTCCAGTGTGGATTTTTGTTAGGGTTTTTGTTGACCATATAAGTTATCTTACTACATTCTGCTATTAGTGAGTGGGCCTCTCTTTGCTAATCCTAGTTCATCTCTGTGTTTGTCATTTCCTCTTACCTCACCGTTATTATTTGTGGGGGGCTTGTATCCAACTTTTGGGGTCTATTCTCTGGAGGCAAGAGAGGTCTTTGTTTTCCTCTTCTAGGGGTAGTTAGTCCTCCGGCTGGCGCGAGACATCTAGCGACCAACGTAGGCATGTTCCCCGGCTACTTCTAGTGTTGGCGTTAGGAGTAGATATATGGTCAACCCAGTTACCACTGCCCTATGAGCTGGATTTTTGTACTTCGCAGACTTGCTGATATCTCTGAGACCCTCGCCATTGGGGTCATAACAGCCTCCGTTCCTAAGAATGCAGTGAGTGAAGGACCTGCGATGACGTCGCGGCTTGTGATTGGTCGCGTGAGGGGTCACATGAGCGGTCACGCGACCAATCACAAGCCGCGACGTCATCGAAGGTCCTTCACTCTGCATTCTTAGGAACGGAGGCAGACGCTTGCAGCGGTGACAGCCAGGGCCCGTCCGAGGGTGAGTATATCCATATTTTTTATTTTTATTTTGATCCAGGATCACTTCCGATATTTGTGTCCCATTGACTTGTATTGGTATCGGGTATCCAAGCCGATCCAATACCGATACTTTCAAATATTTGAAGGTATCGCTCAACACTACTCCCTACTAATGCTCTCACACCCCTCCAATTTATCCTAAACTCGGCTACCCAATTAATCCACCTCTTCCCCACTATTCCCCAGCCTCTCATCTCTGCCAATCCCTTCATTGGCTCCCCATTACTCTCAGACTCCAGTCCAAAACCCTATCCATGACATACAAAGCCATCCGCAAATTGTCTCCTCCATACATCTGTGGCCTAGTCTCCCGATACTTACCTACACGCACCCTCTGATCCTCACAATATCTCCTTCTCTAATCTCCTCTTATCTCCTCATACAAAATTTTTCCTGTGCATCCCCTACTCTGGAACTCTCTACCCCAACATATCAGACTCTTGCCTACTTTATAAATCTCCAAAAGGAACTTGAAGACCTACCTCTTCCAACAAGCTTACAACCTGCAGTAACCCATGCTCCACTATACCGCTCAGGGCTGGACTGGGACTAAAATTCAGCCCTGGCATTTGAAGTTACACAGGCCCACTTGTCACATGGTGACTATAATATCTTTGTTCACTTGTAGGTTACAAGAAGTGAGGGGAGTGTAACACGACTATATAACATATAATTACAGCTGTATCCAGCATTACAGCTCAGTCCTATTTATTGCTTTTAGTTGCAGTACAAAGAAAAGCCGCTACTTTACCTACATAACTGGATCTCGTACATAATGAAGGGATGAGACGACCAAAGGCTATAGAACCTCATTCTCATGCTCCATAAACGTTGCTTACAGCCACTTTTGATTCCGCTGGGTAGCAGGAGACATGGTGACTCTGAAGAGCTGTGACATCAGTATCTCAGTAACGTCACCGCTCTTCAGATATTCTGGGTCTTGTGCTGAGCTCGGCGACTGTGAAGAGCGGTACTGTTACTACCATCACCGCTCTTCAGAGTCGCTGGGTCTCGCCAGGTCTGAGCTAGTACTGGGGCTGTCTGATAGACTCCTCTCCATTACTTACACCAGGGATTGATAGCAGCTGACATTACGAAGCTGACATCAACCCTAAAAATCATTACACATACCAGAATTAAATGCTCTGGCGGCTGGGAAAAGCAGTAGAGTTAGCGCTATTCCCAGACGTCGGGTGCTAAAACTACAACTGTCATCATCCTTGCCTGGTCTCCCTGCGAAGCATTTCTGCTGTATTTACATGTGCTGATCTCAGGCCACTAAAGGAGTGTGATGACAATACTGAAGTCGTTTGCTTGTTTCCCGGCCTCTTTACGCCAACTGAGAAAGAATGAAGGGAACAGAACAATCACTAATAGATCAATCTGTCCCCATACAGTATCATGTTATCAGCAGCACAACTACAGTTTACACCGGAAATGTGCTGCAGAGAACAAGGATTTCTGTTACCACATAAACAATCCAATCACTCGATGAATAGGCAGCATTTTGCTTGTTTAGTATAATACACCCCATAGTCCTCCATATATTATAATGTGCACCTCAGTCCTCCATATAGTATAATACACTCCTCAGTCCTCCATATAGTATAATACACTCCTCAGTCCTCCATATAGTATAATACACTCCTCAGTCCTCCATATAGTATAATACACTCCCCATAGTCCTCCATATAGTATAATACACTCTTCTTAGTCCTCCATATATTAAAATACACTGCAATTCCTCCATATAGTATAATACACTCCTCAGTCCTCCATATAGTATAATGTACTGCCACAGTCCTCCATATAGTATAATACACTCCTCAGTTCTCCATATAGTATAATGTACTGCCACAGTCCTCCATATAGTATAATTCACTCCTCAGTCTTCCAAATAGTATAATACATTCCTCATAGTGCTCCATATAGTATAATGCCCCGCCATTGTCATCCATGTAGTACAATTCACTTCCCATAGTATAATGCACACCATATTTCTTCATATAGTATAAGGTATTCCCCATAGTCCTCAGTACAGTATAATGCAGCCCACATATAGTATAATGATGCCACCCCAAAGTATAATGCAGCCACCCCACAGAATATATTGTAGCCCCCTGAGTATAATGTAACCCCCCAGAGAATATAATGCAGCCCCCTCATATAGTGTAATGCAGCCCCATATGGTAGCCCCTCATAGAAAATAATGCAGCCCCCCATAGAATATAATGTAGCCCCTCCATAGAATATAATACAGCACCCTATAGAATGTAATACAGCCCCCCATATAATGCAATACAGCCCACCTCCCCATAGAATATAATACAGCCCCCATAGAATATAATGTAGCCCCCAGAGAATGTAATACAGCCCCCCATAGAATGTAATACAGCCCCCCATAGAATGTAATACAGCCCTCCCACATAGAATGTAACACAGCCCTCCCCCATAGAATGTAATGCAGCCAGCCCCCATAGAATGTAATGCAGCCAGCCCTCATAGAATGTAATGCAGCCAGCCACCAATAGAATGTAATGCAGCACAGCCCCCATAGGATGTAATGCAGCACAGCCCCCATAGAATGTAATGCAGCACAGCCCCCATAGAATGTAATGCCGCACAGCCCCCATACAATGTAACGCAGCCAGCCCCCATAGAATGTAACGCAGCCAGCCCCCATAGAATGTAATGCTGCACAGCCCCCATAGAATGTAATGCAGCACAGCCCCCATAGAATGTAATGCAGCACAGCCGCCATAGAATGTAATGCAGCCCCCTAATAGCCCCACAATCCAGTTATCAGTCACTGATATATTAAAAAAAAAAACATACATTCCTCACTTCTCCTCATGCCCCGCACTGTTCCTGGCTCCGGTCTCAGCGGCTGCAGTCTGCCCGGCCACACAGCAGGTGCGCGATGATATGACATCATCGTGCACCCGCAGTGTCAGAGGCAGAGCGGGGAATGATGGGAGAGGGAGTGACAGCGGACGCTCTCTCCTCCATCATTGCATTCAACTGTACTGGCGATATAGACGCCGGTATAGTTGAATGCGGCGGCGCTGCCGGGGGGAGTCGTCGGCAGGGGGGGGAGTCGGCGCTGGCGAGCGGCCCACTACTACCACCGGCCCTTCTGGCATTTGCCAGAAATGCCCAATTGCCAGTCCGGCCCTGATACCGCTGCACGACCAGCTCTGCCCTCGCCTACTGTATTTTAACCCAGCCCTTGTAGATTGTGAGCCCCCTGTCTTCCTGTACCAATCAGTAACTTGTATTGTTCCAGATTATTGTACTTGTTTTTTAATATGTACACCCCTTTTCACATGTAAAACGCCATGGAATAAAAGGTGTTATAATAATAATAATAATACTAATAATAATAGAGCAGAATAATTCAATGATTTATATTTAACCACTTAGCATCAGGCTGTCAGAATAACTTGTCAGTAATCTTTAACTAAATTCTCCAGAACCTGCTGTCTTCAAAACACCCAGACTTATACAATCAATGGCACATTTATTAGGAATACCACCTGCCCTAATACATACTTAATGAGGGCAATTAGGTAGATTGGATAATAACATGTTCCTTTGTGGGTTTCCCAGGAGACAAAGTACATCCTTTTCACCGAAGGACAGAGAGACTTTGAGTGGCTGAAAGCATTACAGCAGAACAAAGAGATCACCAACAGTATTCTGAAGCAATACAGGTATATAGCTTGTTACCCATCAAATGCTTTCTGTGGGACTAGCCATCCATATAGCATTCTCCCAGTGATCGTATTCATCCCCTACTCTGTACAATAGAATGTCTGATCTATCACCTACATTACATGGATATGGTTACGTTTTCTGAAAATCTGCAGTTTCAGCTTCCCACATTAATTTAACTGCGACTGAAACTAGATATCAGTTCTTAAACAAACGTATAGAAGTAGCCTGATGTGTATCTTATATGTCATGTATGTTAAGGATTGCTGATGAGATGGCCAGAGAAAAACATGGCAAAATTACTCAAAGGATCACTTTGAAAAATTGGGAATTAATTATTTTTTTTTTACTTTAAACCTTGGTTTCCCTACATAGAACTAGGAGTCTGTAAGTTTTACATATCAACAAAACAAAATTAACTTATTTCCGTGTGGTTCTATTTTATAAGACAAATACCAATTTCCTTCCAAAATTGCTTGTTATTCCTATTTTCATAAATTGGTATGGTTATATAGCTTTTACAATTTACTGCTGATTAAACTGTGCAATTGTTCTTGAGAGATTAACATTTTTCTATTGTTTACATCTCATTTCCTAGTAGTCCGACCACTGCTGCAATTTAATTTATAAATGCAGCATGGAAGCTGGCCAAGATAAGATAATATAAGTGATAACAGTGTGCTCCTGAGATACTGGTCAGCTTCAAAACAGCGCTTACAAACTCAATAGACAAGAGCCACCAAGCACTAGGTGGTCAGTGTCCAAAGCAACAAACTCTAAACAAAATAAGAATATCTCAAGAACAGCTGAAAATTTTCATAAGCAGTGAATAGAAAAATAGTTTTTACTTACAAGCACTATACCAATTTATGCAGATTGGAAAAACTCTTTAACTTAATATAGTCTTGTGACTTCCTAAGTCAATAAAAGTTTTACACTTCAATTTTAATTTGTCAAATTCATTACTAGTGTTGAGCATTCCGATACTGCAAATATCGGGTATCGGCCGATATTCGCTGTATGGGAATTCCGATACCGAGTTCCGATACTTTTGCGATATCGGAATCGGAAGTTCCTATAGTGCAATTATGAACTATAATGGAGTGTGGGCCGTGCGTGGGCAGAGACTGCGTGTGTGTGCAGGCGGGGTCTGTGCGTGACCGTGGGGGGTCTGTACGTGCCTGCCGGGGCTCTGTGCGGGCTGCCAGGGGTCTGTGCAGGCTCCTGGGGCTCTGTGCGGGCTACTGGAGCTCTGTGCGGGCTGCCGGGGCTCTGTGCAAGCTGCCGGGGCTCTGTACTGGCTGCCGGGGCTCTGTGTGGGCTGCCGGGGCTCTGTGCGGGCTGCCGGGGCTCTGTGCGTGCCTGCTGGGGCTCTGTGCGGGCTGCCGGGGCTCTGTGCAAGCTGCCGGGGCTCTGAAGGGCTGCCGGGGCTCTGTCCGGGCTGCCGGGGCTCTGTGCGTGCATGCTGGGGCTCTGTGCGGGCTGCTGGGGCTCTGTGCAAGCTGCCGGGGCTCTGTGCGTGCCTGCCGGGGCTCTGTGCGTGCCTGCCGGGGCTCTGTGCGTGCCTGCCGGGGCTCTGTGCGTGCCTGCCGGGGCTCTGTGCGGGCTGCCAGGGCTCTGTGCGGGCTGCCGGGGCTCTGTGAGTGACTGCTGGGGCTCTGTGCGGGCTGCATTTTTTCTTTAACTTTCCTTGGGGTATTGGGACACTGAAAGCGCCAATACCAAGGTGGTTTCCAAAAAGTTCATTCTGTGGATCAGCTAGGAAGAAAGGCAACGAAAGGGCTCATTCAAATGACAATTATTTTTCTCATATGCAAAAAGTGACCCGAGTTTCATCACTGATTTTAATCATATTTTCATCAGAGTTCGGTCAATATGTCAGTTTTTCCATCAGAGTTTCAGCAGTTTTTCTCATACAATAAAAAGAAGATGAAGGTTTCTCAAGCTTTTCTTATGAAAAAGTCTGTAAAACATATATGGCTTTCAGTGCTGTCTGATTTAGATTTGCATTGGTGAGTTTGGTCCATGACTTGGATCAAAATAGGACAGGAGCTTTTTCATTAAGGTGTTTGCGTTACAATTATGGCTTAAAACACCTCAATAAGTTGCAATGTATTTGAGCAACTTGGAAATTGCTCAAAAATATTGTGACATCTGGTGTTTACTCTCTCTTCTCGGCCTGCTATGCCGATATGGGTGGAACGGGATATGGTTATACCTGCCTTTGAAATACATGAAAAACGATGCCACTTTAGTGATGTATCTTCTTCCAGAAATTTACTCCAGTAACTAACTGGACTATATATCTTGCAGGGGCAGGCACCAGTTAACAGACATGCCTAATGCATTAAGCCCATATCTGTGTAAGGAAACATTCTTTGGGCTCCATAAAAGCGATGCCGATGAAAAAGAGATACGAGGATAAAAATTAACTGATTTTTATTAAAGCTGCATGTTTTGGAGCTGATCCAGCCCCTTCCTCAGGCATATTTTTCATGCATAATTTTATTCAATTAATGCATTAAGCGATGTGCATCGCTTAATGAGTAAGGCACAAGATGCTCCATTGAGCCTGTTCATTCAGACTGGCGACACAATGAAAATCTCAATGAAATGAGCCAAAAAAACTGAAATTAGCTTTTTATTTTGCCAGTGATTCTTACCAAAAGTTAAGTCATGCACCACCATGTTCTAGATGGAGAAGCCCTCTTGTAGGCAACTCGATATAAAACGTAAATTGCTTTATAGTACAGTACATGCCACAGCAACCTTAGTATCATGTGTAGAGGGGGCAGAGCACTTATGTATTTTTTCGCAAAGTCATTATGCCTCACATATTTCTTTAGACTTCGTCCCCGCGATGACTTTGGTAACAGCTTCGACCTGAAGAATTTATTAGTTGTACATCCAGATTTTACACGGTACTTGAAAAACAGGTAAGATCAGCTTAAATATTAAGGTTACAGTAAATCTACATAAGGTTACAATCCTGTTCTTACACCATGTTCTCCATTTGTAATGCAAAAACCTGGAGAACAAGAAATAAAGATCACTTATATTGTAATCTCTCTAGATTAGCCTCTAGAATAGTTTTATTGTTGCTCTTACCATATACATAGTCAAGAAATTTATTTTTGAAAATGTGGCATAGAGAATCATGTAAATGTTACTGCTTCCCATATTTTGTCTCATTTACTGGACCATTGCTATTTCCTGTTGAATATAAATATCAGACTATTCAGATGTTGTATTAAAGCACCACCTTTTTTTAATTCAGCACTAGAAAGGGAACAGACAATAGTGATACCAATGTGTAGTAAAATACGTACTGGTCACGGTTTTCTGCTCCCATGTTGGCTGGGAGACCTGGAGCCATTTTTCAATGTAAGTCTATGAGACTCAGAACGAGGCTCTCCTACACTTTTACATGGAGAGCTAATGACTGTTACCTCTGACTTCTGGACAGTCACAACTGACGGACAGGGATCAAAGCAGTGCTGGCACCAGTAGAAGATGGCAACTGGTAAGTATTCTACTACATATAGGAAACGGATATTAAGGATGTCAGTATGGTACTGAAATAAATAAATACTTTAAAGGGAATCTGTCAGCAGAATTTCACACCCCAATATATTTATATAATATAATATAATATAATAATAATAATACATGTACTGTAGCTATTTCAAAGATAAGTCCAACAAGACCTTTATATGGCCAGTCTGCGCCTCCATTACTGAAATTCAGCGTTTGAATTGATATGCAAATGAGGCTGAAAGTTTGTGGCAGCTTTGTCAGTCCAGCTCTATTCCCGGCCCAGCGCCGCCTCCTCCTGCTTAACTGACGGCTCCTTTGCCTAAAGTCACACAGCAAAAAAGTTGTCAGTTAAGCAGGAGAAGAAGGTGCTGGGCGGGAAATGGAGCTGGAGTAAAAATGCTACCACAATATTTCAGTCTTATTTGCATTTCAATTCAAACGCTGAATTCTCAGTAACGGAGGAATAGACTGGCCCTGTAAAGATATTGCTAGACTTATTTTTGAAAGAGCTACATGGTTATATACCATAAATAGTTTGGAGCATAAAATCCTATTGACAATAATAATAATTTCCTTCAAACTAAGCCTGATGAGAATATCTAAGTAGTCTTGAAATCTTGCTTTATATTAATCACCTTTTTATTTAACTATTAAAAAAGGTATCAACCTCTGAAGATTATCAATTATCAGTTACAGTTAGGTCCAAAAATACTTGGACAGTGACCAAATTTTCGTGATTTGGGCTTTGCATCTCACTAATATCCTGTGAAATGTTTAGGAACTGCAACCATTTTTCTACAAAGCCTCTTCATTTCAGGGGCTCAAAAGTAATTTGACAAATTAACTTTACCATAAATAAAATGCTCATTTTTAATACTTTGTAATCTTGAAGCCATGGACATCACCAAATGCTGGGTTCCCTCCTTTGTGATGCTATGGACATTATTTACATGTGACAGGAGGCCAGAGCATAGAGACATTGCAATGTTCAGTCATTACTACAGCCCTGGTCCTGCCTCTCATAGATTAATGAGGGAATAACCCACACAGCAAATTAAAGAACTTTTTAAATAATTGTCCTATTACTTTTGGTCCATTTAAAAGGAGTCACCTACATGGTAAAGAACTATAATTTTTAAACCCTTGCTCTAGTTACGATGTGAATACCCTCAAAGATAGTCTGCACTTTAAGCCTGTATTGATTATATAACTGTATCTTGAATATGTTTTAGTAAACAACTAAAATACTCAAACTTGGGTCACTGTCAAAATATTTCTCATAGAAATTGCTCATAGAAATATATGAATCTATCACACTCAGTTCAGGAGATGTACAGCCAGTCAGTAAGATGGCGCATGTGCAGATTAAGATATTGGCACAGAGATCTCGTCTCCCGAGATCTCAACCTGCATATGCACCGCCTCCGGCAGACATTTTCCTGAAGTCCACCGCAGTGAAAACTATGGGACGTGCGGGGATTCCGATGGGATTTTATGAAAGCCTGGAGCCTGCCACAGCCTCCCAGCCCTGGGCTCCTAGCATTGCCCAACTCCTGCCGTCGCCGCAAGCTTCTTGCAGCAGCAAAATCAAACTCGAAAATGAAGTTACAGGCTGATCCAACTTCAGTGGAAATGCCTCAAGACAAGGAAATGATGCTCAGTAGTGTGTGTGGCCTCCACGTGCCTGTATGACCTCCCTACAATGCCTGGCATGCTCCTGATGAGGCGGCAGATGGTCTTCTGAGGGATCTCCTCCCAGACCTGGATGAAAGCATCCGCCAACTCCTGGACAGTCTGTGGTGCATTGTGACGTTGGTGGATGGTGCGAGACATGATGTCCCAGATGTGTTCAATCGGATTCGGGTCTGGGGAACAGGCGGGCCATAGCGTCAATGCCTTCATCTTGCAGGAACTGCTGACATACTCCAGCCACATGAGGTCTGGCATTGTCCTGCATTAGGGGAAACTCAGGGCCAACCGCACCAGCATATGGTCTCACAAGGGGTCTGAGGATCTCATCTCAGTACCTAATGGCAGTCAGGCTACCTCTGGCGAACACATGGAGGGCTGTGCGGCCCTCCAAAGAAATACCACCCCACACCATTACTGACCCACTGCCTAACCGGTCATGCTGAAGGATGTTGCAGGCAGCAGATCACTCTCCATGACGTCTCCAGACTCTGTCACATCTGTCACATGTGCTCAGTGTGAACCTGCTTTCATCTGTGAAGAGCACAGGGTGCCAGTGGTGAATTTGCCAATCCTGGTGTTCTGTGGCAAATGCCAAGCGTCCTGCACAGTGTTGGGCTGTGAGCACAACCCCCATCTGTGGACGTCGGGCACTCAGACTTCCTCATGGAGTCGGTTTCTAACCATTTGTGCAGACACATGCACATTTGAGACCTGCTGGAGGTCATTTTGAAGGGCTCTGGCAGTGCTCCTCCTGTTCCTCCTTGCACAAAGGCTGAGGTAGCAGTCCTGCTGCTGAGTTGTTGCCCTCCTACAGCCCCCTCCACGTCTCCTGGTGTACTGGCCTGTCTCCTGGTAGCGCCTCTGGACACTACGCTGACAGACACAGCAAACCTTCTTGCCACAGCTGACATCGATGTGCCATCCTGGATGAGCTGCACTACCTGAGCCACTTATGTGAGTTGTAGAGTCCATCTCATGCTACCACGAGTGTGAAAGCACAACCAACATTCAAAAGTGACCAAAACATCAGCCAGAAAGCATTAGTACTGAGATGTGTCTATTCCATTTGCACAACAGCATGTGAAATTGATTGTCAAACAGTGTTGCTTACTAAGTGAACAGTTTGATTTCACAGAAGTTTGATTTACTTGGTCTTATATTCTTTTAAGTGTTCCCTTAATTTTTTTGAGCAGTGTAGTTATACTCCTGAATATAAATACTGTAGGATATTAGATGTGTAGTCCAGCACTTGAGAAAATCTTTTAAAATTATCCTTCTAATAAAAGTCACTGCAGTCACCCTACGTCACTGCAGATTTCTGAATCCAAATGTTGTCAGGATTCTCTGGTATTGCCGGTGAGAGCAGGTGGTCACGTGATCGCAATTATGCAATTTGCATACTTCCAGCCCCATTTCGACTAGTCTTCTCAGCCTTGCTCAATTCAGGTGAACAAGACCAAGCATGTCTAGTCCGCATGTGACCATATACAGGTGCATCACACAAAATTAGAATATGATCAAAAAGTTAATTTCAGTTCTTCAATACAAAAAGTGAAACTCATATATTATATAGAGCTATAACAAACAGCGTGATCTATTTCAACTGTTTATTTCTTTTAATGTTGATGATTATGGCTTACAGCCAATGCAAACTCAAAAGTCATTATCTCAGTAAATTAGAATACTTCAAAACACCAGCTTGAAAAGTGATTTTAAAATCTGAAATGTTGGCCTACTGAAATGCATATTCAGTAAATGCACTCAATACTTGGTCTGGGCTTCTTTTGCATCAATTACTGCATCAATGCGGCGTGGCTTGGAGGCGATCAGTCTGCGGCACTGCTGAGGTGTTATGGAAGCCCAGGTTGCTTTGATAGCAGCCTCCAGCTTGTCTGCATTGTTGGGTCTGGTGTCTCGCATCTTCCTCTTGACAATACCCCATAGATTCTCTATGGGGTTAAGGTCAGGTGAGTTTTCTGGACAATCAAGCCCAGTGATACTGTTGTTTTTAAACCAGGTATTGGTACTTTTGGCAGTGTGGACAGGTGCCAAGTCCTGCTGGAGAATGAAATTTCCATCTCCAAAAAGCTTATTTGCAGAGGGAATCATGAAGTGCTCTAAAGTTTCCTGGTAGACGGCTGCGCTGACTTTGGTCTTGATAAAACACAGTAGACCTACACTGGATTTTCATTGTCAGTAAGCCATAATCATCAACATTAACAGAAATAAACACTTGAAATACATCACTCTGTTTGTAATGACTCTATATAATATATGAGTTTTACTTTCAGTACTGAAGAACTGAAATAAATTAACTTTTTGATAATATTCTAATTTTGTGAGATGCACCTGTACTTGTCACGTGATCTCTCACCGGCAATATTCGGGAATTCTGGCAGCCTGCACTGCACACACTCTAAGGATTTAAAACTCTGCAATCAAGTAAAGTGACTGCAGACTTTCACCAGAAGACTGGACAACCCGTTTAGTTAGCTCATAAAAGGCACATATATACTTATATTAATCCAAGGAAATTCAGTCACCCCTCAGCCATCTTTAAAAAAAAAAAAATAACCTTAACATTGATGAATCTTTTTGTGTACTGTAGCACACTCACGTTATTTATTAGTTTGTTCCCCCTCTGTTATCGCACAAATTCTGCCATGTCTTTCTCATAATATTCACTGGTGTGCAAGAATATACTCAATAATTCAAGTATGTAGCTTAATTAGTCATCTGTATAGAGGTAAACCTGTGGACATAATATGTTACATTTCCCAATATTTGTGAGAATAGAACTGAGATCAGGTTCTTAACATTTTCCTGTGTATTTTATAGGTTCTTGAGATCAACCACACTTGATGGGAAATATTGGAAATTTTACAGGCCAAGCACAGGGGCCTTGGTTCTACTTACAGCACTACACCTCTGTGACCAGGTGAGTGTGATAACTTTCTAGACATGGTCTCGTATGGGCAGTTGGCAGTATATTGCTGGGCTCCAGAAACTCATGTACAGACTGCTTGTTTCCTACACCCACTTACTTTGCTTACGTTTCATCCTGGCCCTGGAGGAGCAGCTTCTGCCAATGTATATAAAAGAGTCCTGTGCTCCCTGCCCATGTGGCCTAACAGAGAAGCTGTTATGTAATATACACATATGGGTTCTGCATTCACTTGGCTGCAGTTTTACACTGAATTACAGCTATTTTTTCCTTTGTCTCCATCAATGCTTATTATACAGACTAGAGACCAAGCAAGGCTGTCTATTCCTGATAAGACATTTTGACCACGTTCACACATTCAGTATTTGGTCAGTATTTTACATGAGTATTTGTAAACGAAAACCAGGAGTGGGTGAAAAATACAGAAGTGGTGACGTGTTTCTATTAGTTTTCCTTACTGATCATATAAATGTGGACTCTCATTCTTGTATAGGTCAAAATATATCAGCATGCTGACCTTAACATCCCTGCAATCACCTATTATACACTGTAACTGCCTTTAATACATTAGTATGCCTCTTTAACCTCTGTTTTCTTACCTTGAAGATCAATGCCTATGGTTTTATGACAGATGATTTCAAAGAATATGCCAATCATTATTATGACAAGACGAAGACGAAAGTTGATTTTTATATAAATCACGATTTTATGTTGGAGAAAGACTTATGGGCTCGTCTACATGAGGAAAATATCATCAAACTTTTCAAGAGAACTAAAGGACTATAGGACTGGGACCACATCGAGAAATCATGACACTGACCTCTTTGTGACCAAGAAAAAAAGCTAACTTCATCCTAGTGACAGGCGAATCTTTTCACAGTTTTGGAGCTATTGTTCATTTATTTCATATTCTATTTAAATATTGTAACTATTTAGAACTATATGATGTATATATCAGTCATGAGTACATGTCACAATGCCTCCGGGTCTTCTATACACTATAGCCAATCAGATCTTACCACGGTGGGGCCTGTTAGTCCAACTATCAGTCAAGCACTGACAGTGTAGAGTAATACACAACATCACTAAGGTAGTGCTACTGTATGTATGTCTAATGTGATCGTAAGATTGAATGTTAAAGTCCTCTTGGGGACCAATAATTATTGTTGAAAAAAAAGATTTAAATAAAAAAAAAAAGAAGGAAAAACACCCTCCCTCAAGAAAATATAGAGGGACAAATCTATGCTAAAACTGCCAAGTTTGATGCTTGCTGAAAACTAAACAAAAAAATTAATCAAAAGTTGCATTAAAAGAGATACCAATAAATACTACAAAGTGGTATGCAAAAAAACAAGCCCCCACGCAGGCCTATAAAAAATGCAGAAATTAAGGCTCCCAGAACATGATGCAAAGCAAATCATGTCTGATGTGATTGGGGCCATCTCCATGATGTCGGCTCTGTGGCAGCAGCTTCACCAGCAGTGATGAGGAGGCCAGTGTGGGCTGCACTGCCAGCGAGATATCGGGACTGTGGAAACTGCATCTCCTGGCCTCCAGTCACGGTTCACACCGGACAGCACAAGCACCAGGAAGTAGTGTGTGTGGTGTGTGTATTCACATATACAATGTCTTCAATAAAATGGCACCGGAGATCGCGGCATAACCATGTGCTGACTCTGGTGCCATTTTATGGAAGTAATATACTACAAAAATAAAGGGAACCTGTCAATTTCAGTCATGCCACAGATTCATTCACTGCTCTGAATATAAAGAGTGACCACTGTAACCGCGCTCCTGGCTCTGACTGATAGCTGGCCTCAATGTGGAGCCAGTGTACTCAACAGTGACTGAAACCGTGGTGCCCCCGCTCCCATGACTGAAACCGAATGCTGGTGGGGAGTTTTTTTTTAATTTTGTAGTACAACACTTTAATAACATGGCGCTAGAGATTGCTGTATGCGCTTGCGCTGACTCCAGCGCCATTTTTTTGAAGTAATGTACTACAACGTCAACATAGCAGTACGCATGCGTCGGACATAGGGATACTGGCAATAGGCGGTGCATGCGCACTGTTATGTTGACATTGTAATACATTACTTCAATAAAATGGCGCTGGAGTCAGCGCGTGCACATACTGCGATCTCTGGCGCTATTTTATTGAAGACACTGTATTCGCAGACACAGTGTTTTAAAAAAAATGGCACCAGAAATGTACCAATAAAAATGCTCGCCACCCAATTAAATGCTATAAGTTGAATATCACTGTAAATATATTGACCAACATTATAAAAATATATAATTATTCATCCTGTATGGAGCATAATATACTACAAAATATAAAAAGTGCAATGACAGAATTGCTGCATTTTGCACATGCAACATCACATAAAAATGAATTAAAAAGTGACAACAAATTGTACATACCCAAAAATGGCACCAGTGAAAACTACAGTTTGTCCTGCAAAAAATTATCCCTTGTACAGCTTTGACTACTGAAAGATAAAAATAAATATTGGTCTTTAAATATGGTGATCCCCCCAAAAATATATTTTTTTCAATATTGATTTTTTAAGGGAGTAGTAAAACAAATAGCATAAAATATATAAATTTGTATTGGAATCGATGAATCGACCTGCAGAATAAAATTAATATATAAATTAAGCTTTATAGTGAACAATGTTTTTTTTTTTAAATACAGAATTTTTGATTCTTCTGTACACTCTACCTCAAAAAAGTGTAATAAAAAGTCGTATGTAATACAAAATGGCACGCAGAAAATAAGCACTGCTTCAGTTCTATCGACAGAAAATTGTAAATCTTCTGGCTATAGGACTATCTAAACACAAAAACAAATGATTATTTTTTTGCAAACACTATTTATTGTGCAAACATAGTAAAACGTAAAACTGTATGAATTTGGTATCGCCATAATCTGGCTGACTCATAGAATTAAGTTAATACCTTAATTTGCTCAGTTTGCGAATAGCAGAAAATATAAAACAGAAAAAAGCAGCAGTTCTTTTGTTTGTTTTCTATTTCTCCTCACAACGAGGTAATAACATTTTCAGAATAAGTTATATGTACCCCAAAATTTTACCACAGACCAATGCAACTCATCCTAAAAAAAAAAAAAAATCTGACATACAGCTACATCGACCAAAAAATTAAAACACTATGGTCCTGGAAAGTGATAATGAAAAAGCAAAAAAAAAGGTTTTCATCTTAAAAGCCCAAAAAGGGCATGTTCTTAAGGGGTTAAACAAGTAGCGGGGTAAGCAAGGGTTAAGTTTGTCAATTAAGGTGTTAACACAGTCCAACTTTTACAGGGGCATCATTCTTTTTGCACTGCACCCCCTCTCCCCTTTCTTCATAGGGAGGACCATGGCTTCCAGGAGTTGCTAGGTGATAATTCAAGGACTGTATTCTTCCTACACTGAAAGGAATCTCATTCTCCAGGCCCCACTGAGACTTGGATTAGCAGGCAGCCTTTCATACAAGTGCTATTTATTGGCCATTTGTCCTTTTTCCCCCTTTTTTTCTGCTTTGTTTCTATTTTTATGTTGTAGATCTAAAGGTTTTCGCACCAACGTTCACACATTTCCACTCAACATAATTTTAGCATATAGAAACAACCAAGTAAGTTCTATTTCACAAATTTGTCCCGATTTTAGGAAGTGAAGCAACAAACCATATTTGTTCTTTCAAATACAGTAACACCTAAGGTTGTATCCGCTGAAAGGATCAATGTTATGATATATCATATTAATTTATAGAGAAAATTTCACCCAGAATTTACTTTCTGAACTATATCCGAGAGAACACATAGTGAATTGTGGAAGATTTTCTGTTTCCAAACCCTTATTTATAATACAGAGCAAAAATTGGACAAAAACATCTCTGCTTTTGAGGAACCCTGAAAATCTGTATATTACACAGCCCATGTGAGAACTTTTATAATAGTTTATTTCAACCATGGTGGCGCTAACAGGGAATGTTTGCTGCAGTGGGACATCTTGTGACTCGTTTATTGTCAGGGACCATGCTAACAAAAAAAAATTATTCAAAGAGGACAAGCAGTATGCCGTATCTCCTGTAGTCCCATTGAGAATGAATGGAGCAGAGAATCGCATGCCTGGTCCTCCAAGATATGCCATAAATATGTGATAGTTGTCTAATGTTTCCATAAATTCCATAGAAGTGAATGGAGAAAGAGCTAATGTATGGCCGATTCTCCCACATGCTCCACCTGGATGTGGTGCATCTCACCAAGGATAAATCGGACATCCTCCTATCTCTACATACAGTAATAATAATAATAATCTTTATTTATATAGCGCCAACATATTCCGCAGCGCTTTACAGTTTAACAGTTTCAAACACAACAGTCATAGGTAACAATGTTAACAATACAGTAATAAAGCAAAATAAGACAAAATAAGACGACCCTGCTCGTGAGAGCTTACAATCTACAATGAGGTGGGGGAGATACAAAGCACAGGTGTGTATTTACAATGATGTATTTACAATGATGGTCCAGCCATCTTCAGGGGGTGGGGGGTAGATGGAGATAGTGAATGGGCTACACAAACACAAACCTAAAATGACTGATTAGGGAACGTGATAGGCCGCTCTGAACAAATGAGTTTTGAGCGAGCGCCTAAAACTATGCAAGTTGTGGATGGTCCTAATATCTTGGGGTAGAGCATTCCAGAGGATTGGTGCAGCACGGGAGAAGTCTTGGAGTCGGGAGTGGGAGGTACGGATTAGTGCAGAGGTTAGTCGGAAGTCGTTTGCAGAGCGCAGCGGTCGGCTAGGCCGATAGAGAGAAATGAGGGAGGAGATGTAAGGCGGTGCCGCACTGTGGAGAGCTTTGTGGGTGAGAACAAGTAGTTTGAATTGTATCCTGTAATGAATGGGCAGCCAGTGTAACGACTGGCGAAGATCGGACACGTCCGAGTAACGATTAGCCAGATGGACGACCCTAGCTGCTGCATTAAGGATAGACTGGAGAGGGGAAAGTCGCGTGAGGGGAGGCCAATTAATAGAGAGTTGCAGTAGTCCAGACGGGAGTGGATTAGGGCGACAGTGAGAGTTTTTGTTGTCTCCATGGTGAGAAAAGGGCGTATTCTAGAGATGTTCTTTAGGTGTAAGCGGCACGAGCGGGCAAGAGATTGTATGTGGTAGGTGAAGGAGAGATCGGAGTCAAACATAACACCCAGACAGCGTGCCTGCTGCCTAGGCGTTATTATGGTGCCACCCACAGAGAGGGAGATGTCAGATTTAGGGAGGCTAGTAGAAGTTGGGAGCAGAAGAAGTTCAGTTTTGGAGAGGTTGAGTTTCAGATAGAGAGTGGACATGATGTTAGAGACTGCAGACAGCCAGTCAGTGGCGTTCTGTAGTACAGCGGGGGTAAGGTCATGGGCTGACGTGTATAGTTGTGTGTCATCAGCATAAAGATGGTACTGAAAGCCAAATCTGCTGATGGTCTGTCCAAATGGGGCCGTGTAGAGGGAGAAGAGAAGAGGGCCAAGGACTGAGCCCTGAGGTACCCCGACAGTGAGAGGAAGAGGAGATGAAGGGGAGCCGGAGAACAGAACACTGAAGGAGCGTTCAGAAAGATAGGAAGAGAACCAGGAGAGAGCAGTGTCCTTAATGCCTAGTGACTGGAGCCTAGAGAGTAGGAGAGGGTGGTCAACAGTGTCGAAAGCTGCAGAAAGATCGAGGAGAATGAGCAGAGAGTGGTCACCGTTACATTTTGCTGTCAGAAGGTCATTGGTCACCTTGATGAGTGCAGTTTCTGTTGAATGTAGGGGGCGGAACCCGGACTGTGAAGGGTCTAGGAGGGAATGAGTGGAGAGGTAACGGGTAAGGCGGGAGTAGACTAGGCGCTCCAGGAGTTTTGAGATGAAGGGGAGATTGGAGACCGGTCTGTAGTTGTTTGCGCATGATGGGTCAAGGGTGGTTTTTTTTAGTAATGCAGTAGATGTTGGTCCCAGAGAAATCACTAATTGGGAGTACTCCTTTAATCATGGCCACCATTCATGTATATCGTGCGGGCTCATGAGCTAAGCCCACTCTATGCCGTATAACATGTGACTGAACAGAAACTGATTTCATCATAGCTAGCACCTATAGCATCAGTTTACCTTCTTAAATGCTACTGTGAAGTATTTAACAAGCTTCAGAAGGGCAAATGTTACTTCTGATGACTATCGGGGCTCCAAGCCACCATGAATGTCATAAAAACTAAAACCAAAAAACCAATGGCGGAATTGCGTTTTATTCACAAATTCAACCTATTTTGAATTTTTCAGGACACTATATGGTTAAATTAGTGGTGTAATTCAAAACTATAGCTCATTCTGAATAAAAAAACAAGCAGTGATTCAGCGATGTTTACAGAAATATAAAGAAACCCGATGACTGGAAGAAGGAGAGTAGAAAACAAAATTACAAAAGCCTCGTTATTAAGAGGTTCTTTAACCTTTGGGTTTTCTCAACATGAATCTTCAGAAACGCACTACTTCCTGCTTTCGAAGCTTCCCAGATCTAGCCATCCTGTTGCAGTTACTCCTTGACTGGTCTCGTGTTCAGGTGACCATGAGATAGCTAATAAAGGGATGGGTAAAAATTCAGGAGTTCAAAATGTTGTTATCCGAAGGATAAAGAGATGATCCTTCACGAATGTGATAAACAAAGTATTCCTTTATTCATAGTTATCCGAGATCATAGGGCAAAATGGGTTTTTGGCCCCAAACTGGGACGTCCATAATGTAATGAAGTAGGCTGAAAAACGGTTTGTACTGTGACCCCTAATAACTATGAAAGTATAAGATCATCTGTTTATCCTCTGGATGACAACGTGCTGAACAGCTCCTGAAATTTTACCCATCCTTGTATGAGGCTACTCCATGTCTTGTATGTGCCTGTATTAAAATTAAAGGCAAATCACTGAAATTGCGACCATATTTCCTATGATTGTGCTGTAGCAAGAAATCAGCCCAGAGAAGCACACGCCTTCAAATTATCTAATGTGCTGTATCCGAGTAAACCAATATTTATCTATGTACACAGTTTATGAAGGAAATGAAATGTGTAAATTTATTAAATCTATTAGTATAAAGTGTTTTGCTATACTAATTTTTAATGTTTGTTCTACTAATTTCTGTTGAACAGAAAATAGTCATCTGTTTTAATTTTCAAATATTATATATTTTCTAATTTTACTTCTGATTATGATTGCTGGGGCAGCCATATTGTCTGATCTGCTAATCTGCTCTGTGATTAGTCGATGATTCATCACTGCAGTTAGTTCACTGCAACCCATTGAATTTTATGGAATAGTGTTTTGGTTATCTGCCTGTGATAGTTTCCACTGTAACTCTGGTCTGTAATTTTTGTCTTTGGTACACTTCAGCTGAGAGAGACAGATTCTGAAAATAAAAACCAGAAAATCACATTGTATGATTTTTAGATAATTAATTTGCATTTTATTGAATGAAATAAGTATTTCATACAATAGAAAAACAGAAATTAATATTTGGTACTGACACCTTTGTTTGTATTACAGAGGTCAGACATTTCCTGTCGTTCGTGACCATGTGTGCACACACTGCAGCAGGGATTTTGGTCCAGTCATCTATACAGATCTTCTCCAGATCTTTCAGGTTTCGGGGCTGTTGCTGGGCAACATTGAGCGTCAGCTCCCACCAAAGATTTTCTATTGGGTTCAGGTTTGGTTAGTTCCCCAAGATGTTTGGAACAACCTACCACCAACCTCCATAAAAACCTGTATACACCTGTACCAAGACAAATCTAAAGCTGCTTTGTCAATGGATGGTCACACCAAATATTGATTAAGATTTCTCTTCTGTTCATTCACTTTGCATTTTTTTAGCTCCTTCACCCATGAGCCTGTTTTCACTTCATGACCAGGCCAAATTTTACAATTCTGACCATTGTCACTTTATTTGGCCACAACTCTGGAACACTTGAATGGATCCTACTGATTCTCAGATTGTTTTTTGGGACATATTATAATTCATGACAGTAGTATGGCAAACAGTTTGAAAATTTCACGGTTTTCAAAGTTTTAATTTTTATGATCTCAAGTCAGCGAGTTACAGGCGCTTCTCACAAGATTAGAATATCATCAAAAAGTTAATTTATTTCATTTCTTCAATACAAAAAGTGAAACTCATGTATTATATAGAGCTGTAACAAATAGCATGATCTAGTTCAACTGTTTATTTCTTTTAATGTTGATGATTATGGCTTACAGTTAATGCAAACTCAAAAGTCATTATCTCGGTAAATTAGAATACTTCAAAATACCAGCTTGAAAAGGGATTTTAAAATCTGAAATGTTGGCCTACTGAAATGTGCATTCAGTAAATGCACTCAATACTAGGATGGGGCTCCATGTGCATCAATTACTGCATCAATGTGGCGTGGCATGGAGGTGTTCTGCCTGTGGCACTGCTGAGGCGTTATGGAAACCCAGGTTGCTTTGATAGCAGCCTTCAGCTCATCTTCATTGTTGGGTCTGGTGTCTCTCATCTTCCTCTTGACAATACCCCATAGATTCTCTATGGGGTTAAGGTCAGGTGAGTTTGCTGGCCAATCAAGCACAGTGATACTGTTGTTTTTAAACCAGGTATTGGTGCCAAGTCATGTTGGAGAATGAAATTTCCATCTCCAAAAATCTTGTCGGCAGATGGAAGCATTAAGTGCTCCAACATTTTCTGGTAGATGGCTGTGCTGACTTTGGTCTTGCTAAAACACAATGTACCTACACCAGCAGATGACATACTGTAGCTCCCCAAACCATCATTGTGGAAACTTCACACTAGACCTCAAGCAGCTTAGATTGTGAGCCTCTCCACTCTTCTGTCAATCTCTGGGACCTTGATTTCCAAATGAAATGCAAAATTGACTTTCATCTGAAAACAACACCTTGGACCACTGACCAACAGTCCAGTTCTTTTTCTCCTTGGCCCAGGTAAAATGCTTCTGGTGCTGTCTATTGGTCATATGTGGCTTGACACAAGGAATGCGACACTTGCAGCCCATATCTTCGATACGTCAGTGTGTGGTGGCTTTTTTTATATTCAGAAAGATAACAGGAAAAAATGGACACCAAACTTTGTTGAGCCATTTCTTCTGAGCACGCCGATACGCTGGGGGAAAACTACTATTTGGGAGCATTCCAGGGCTTGGAAGGGAAGGAGTGCCAATTAACTTTTTGAGCACAAAATTTGCTGGAATAATTAGTGGATGCCAAGTCGTGGCTAAATGTGGCTAAACAGTGGAAGCCCCTTACAAGTGACCCTATTTTGGAAACTAGACCCATTAAGGAATGTATCTAGATGTGTGGTGAGCACCTTGAACCCCCAGGTGCTTCACAGAAGTTTATAACATAGAGGTGTGAAAATAAAAAAAAATCATATTTTTCCCACAAAAATGTTTGTAGCCCCAATTTTTTTTTTATTTTCACAAGGGTAAAAGGAGAAATTGCAGCATACAATTTGTTATGCAATTTCTCCTAAGTACATCAATACCCTATATGTGTGGGAAAACTACTGTTTGGGCGCATGGCAGGGCTCAGAAGCGAAGGAGTGTCGTTTTGAAATGCAGACTTTAATGGAATGGTCTGCGGGAGTCTTGTTTTTGGAAAGCTTCTGATGTGCCTAAATAGTGGAAATCCAACCCAAAAGTGACCCCATTTTGGAAATTAGACCCCTCAATGAATTTCTGTAGATTTGTGGTGAAAGATAAAAGGACATGGGTCTCTGCATTTCAAGCTGTAAACCTCTTAGTCCTCCAGTATCTGCTTCTCCTTCTTTCCCACCTTTTGTCATGTTTTTGTTCTTATAATTTAATTTACTGTATTTTTCGGACTATAAGATGCAGTGGACCATATGACGCACCTCAAATTTTCAAAAGGAAAATAGGGAAATAAATAAATAATGTGTCAAATGGGGGTCTGTCTTACAGTCTGAATTCTGCTTACCAGGGGGATAGGCACAGGTGCAGGAGTGGTCACAGGGGTTGTTCGGTGGTCTAGACTGGTGAGGTGGACTCTGGGAAATCTCCTCCCAGGCCAGTGTAGCAGCAGTGCTCTGTGCTGTTATGGCAATGGCGCTCTGTGCTGGGGCTGCAGCAGTGCTCTGTGCTGGGGCGACGGTGGTGCTCTGTCCTGGGGCGGCAGTGCTCTGTGCTGGGGTGGCGACCATCTGTGCCTTAGCGGCGGTGCTCCGCTGGCATTTTGTCAAAGCCCGGAGGCCCCCGCAGCTTCATTGCTGCAATGCAGTGACCTCTGGGAAAATGGCCGCTGGAGGCGGCGCATGCTCAGATTCAGATCTTGTCTCCCGATCTGCAGCAATTCTCACAGGCACATCTGCATCTTTTTTAAACCTGCGGTTTTGCTGTGTATTGGCATGAAACAATGGAAGTCAATGGGTGCAGAAACGCTGCAGATCCGCAAAAATAATTGACATGCTGCAGAAAAAAAAGCACTGCGATTCCGCGCTTTTTTTTTTTGGCAGCATGTGCACACCAAATGTCAATTTCACATTGATTAACATTGCTTGTGCGCTACACTGCGGAATTAATGCAATTCTGCGAGTCTGATTTTTCTCTTTAAATGCATATTTTTGAGTAAAATGTAAATTGTTCTTTTATTCTATAAACTTCTGACAACATGTCTCCGAATTTCCAAGCAATAAATTTTGCATTTTTTTTCCGAAAAGGAGAAATGGTCAACATTTAAAAAAATGACTAGTGCTTTCAGAACTCAAGTAATGCAAAGAAAACAAGTTCATAATCATTTAGAAACAACAATACTAATGTTTTAACTCAGGAAGAGTTCGGAAATCAATATTTTATGGAATAACCATGATTTTTAATCACAGCTTTCATGCATCTTGGCATGCTTTCCACCAGTCTTTCACACTGCTTCTGGCGCAACAATTTAAGCAGTTCTTCTTTGTTTGATGGCTTGTGACTATCCATCATGCTCTTGATTACATTCCAGAGGTTTTCAATGGGGTTCAGGTCTGCAGATTGGGCTGCCCATGACAGGGTTTTGATGGGGTGGTCTTTTAATTTTTGCCAGAGCTGTATATATTGCAAATGTCAGGAAGGGGTTAATTGATACATATAAACTTGTATTTTTAAAAGCAATTTTACTTGGCAGTAGTTTTTGCAGCCTTACGAAAACTTTTGCGCAGTACTGTATGTGTACAGTTGTTGTTGAAATTATGCTTCTTACAAAAGAAGTGGATCTTCTAAACCACAATTTGTTTGAGAATAGATAGATTAGGGTGCAGAAGAATTTCCTTCTTCTTAGCCCCAGCAGAGGGGATGGGTTTTCCTGGTTGGATTCCCAGATTGTGGCAGGTTGTGGTCGCCAGAATAGTTTCTGATTAGTCAACTACATAGCCAATAGTCATAAAAGAATAGCGAGATGCAATAAGTCAGAGAATGAGACTGAACCATAGCCAGGAGGCATACCAAGAGAAGAATCACAAGAACCAGGAGTTAGGACTGGAGGAAGAGACGGAAACACAGCTAAGCTGAAGATCAGGAGTCAGGAACCAGATCAATATTGCTGGAACAAATAACCTATCAAGGATAATACCTTACAGAGTCGAGGGCAGAAAACTGGAGTACCCTTCAAATAAGCACCAGGGGCTCACGCAATCTTTGGGTGCCAGTTAATTTAGCATCCATTGTTGCTGTGATGACATAGCTATTATTCTATGGCCCAGTAAATGAGAACAGTTGCTCCTGATGGAGCCAGTCGATAGAGGAGGCATCTTCCTGTCAACATGAGCCACAGAGACCTAAGAACGTTCATCACAGGAAGAGGTATATAAAAGTTTCTTCTTTATAAACAGTCCTCCTAAGCAGTAATTTATTGAAGAAAAAGGTACTTTGTATGGAATCCAATATTTTCAGGCTCCATTCAGACAGTGGAAAATTGGCATATGGCACCATTTTTCATTTGTTTCTATGCGACAGCATAGAGTGTCAAATTGCGATATAGTAAATCCATTAGGATAAGATTACCGTCATATTATGTCTCATTATAACTGGTGAGGAGATATTATATGGTTGTGAGCATCAGCACTTAGCAAAAATGAAACGTGTGAACATAACCTATGTTTTCCCATGTGTTTTCCATGTCTTTTTGACACAAAAAAATGCAGCAATTTACTGTCCCATGAAAGTGAAGATTTCTGAAATCAAATCTTATGCACATGTTGCTTATTTTTTTTCCTTGCATATTTGAAGTAGTTTCCTATCTGCAGCTTGTCAATTCTTTCAGCGTTTTTGCAGTGTTTTCAACTATTCTAATGAATGGGGAAAAAAGGCATTGAAAATGCATTTTTTAATCTAACGTTTTTCCTGCCAGGAGACATTTGTGAGAAATGTCTGCAGCAAATACTTAACGTGTGCACATACCCTAACAATGGTTTATAATGGTAATGATCTACAAGTCATGAGAATGTAAATAGTTTCCAGACTCCAACCCCACCTGCCCAGACATGGTACCTTTTTGTGTAGCTTGGTATTGCTTTTGTTCTTTTGACACGTATAAATATTTGACTGCTGACTGGCACTGTTTGGTTTATTATTCAGATATTTATTTCCTGATCAAACATTGGCATCAACCATAAAACCTGTTTTAATAAGCATAATTGTTACCAACCACAAGCAAACAGATTCCAGCTTCAGAATTGAAAGAAATCATCTGGAAGTTTACCATAAGCAACACTGACATTTTTCGTTAGAATTTGGCTAAATTGTATTCTGATATTATTGGTAGTGTTGAGCATTCCGATACTGCAAATATCGGGTATCGGCCGATATTCGCTGTATCGGAATTCCGATACCGAGTTCCGATATTTTTGTGATATCGGATATCAGAATCGGAAGTTCCTATAAGTTCCCAGGCGTGTGCGGTGCGTATGGTTCCCAGGGTCTGGAGGAGAGGAGACTCTCCTTCAGGCCCTGGGATCCATATTCATGTAAAAAATAAAGAATAAAAATAAAAAATATGGATATACTCACCCTCCGACGGACCCTGGACCTCAGCGGTGCAACCGGCAGCCTCTGTTCCTAAGATTGCAGTGAGTGTAGAACCTGCGATGAAGTCGTGGTCTTGTGATTGGTCGCGTGACCGCTCATGTGACTGCAACGTCATCGAAGGTCCTTCACTCACTGCATTCTTAGGAACGGAGGCAGACGCTTGCACTGGTGAGAGCCAGGGTCCGTCGGAGGGGTGAGTATATCCATATTTTTTATTTTTATTCTTTATTTTTTACATGAATATGGATCCCAGGGCCTGAAGGAGAGTTTCCTCTCCTTCAGACCCTGGGAACCATCCAGGATAGCTTCCGATATTAGTGTCCCATTGACTTGTATTGGTATCGGGTATCGGTATCGGCGATATCTGATATTTTTTGGATATCGGCCGATCCAATCCGATACAGATACTTTTGAATATTGGAAGGTATCGCTCAACACTAGTGTTGAGCATTCCGATACTGCAAGTATCGGGTATCGGCCGATACTTGCTGTATCGGAATTTCCGATACCGAGATCCGATATTTTTGTGATATCGGGTATCGGGTATCGCAACAACATTAATGTAATAATGTGTAAAAAAGAGAATTAAAATAAAAAATATCGCTATACTCACCTGTCCGACGCAGCCGGGACCTCAGCGAGGGAACCGGCAGCGTTGTTTGTTTAAATTTCGCGCTTTTACTTGGTTACGTGAAGTCCCGGCTTGTGATTGGTCAGGGCGGCCATGTTGCCGGGACGCGGACCAATCACAGCAAGCCGTGACGAAATTACGTCACGGCTTGCTGTGATTGGTCCGCGTCCCGGCAACATGGCCGCCATTAACCAATCACAAGCCGTGACGTCACGGGAGGCTGGACATGCGCGTATTTTGAAAAGCGCGCGTGTCCAGCCTCCAGTGACGTCCCGGCAACATGGTCGCCATTAACCAATCACAAGCCGGGACGTCACGGGAGGCTGGACATGCGCGTATTTTGAAAAGCGCGCGTGTCCAGCCTCCAGTGACGTCCCGGCAACATGGCCGCCATTAACCAATCACAAGCCGGGACGTCACGGGAGGCTGGACATGCGCGTATTTTGAAAAGCGCGCGTGTCCAGCCTCCCGTGACGTCACGGCTTGTGATTGGTTAATGGCGGCCATGTTGCCGGGACGCGGACCAATCACAGCAAGCCGTGACGTAATTTCGTCACGGCTTGCTGTGATTGGTCCGCGTCCCGGCAACATGGCGCCGTGACCAATCATAAGCCGGGACGTCACTGGAGGCTGGACACGCGCGCTTTTCAAAATACGCGCATGTCCAGCCTCCCGTGACGTCACGGCTTGTGATTGGTTAATGGCGGCCATGTTGCCGGGACTCGGACCAATCACAGCAAGCCGTGACGTAATTTCGTCACGGCTTGCTGTGATTGGTCCGCGTCCCGGCAACATGGCCGCCCTGACCAATCACAAGCCGGGACCTCACGTAACCAAGTAAAAGCGCGAATTTTAAACAAACAACGCTGCCGGTTCCCTCGCTGAGGTCCCGGCTGCGTCGGACAGGTGAGTATAGCAATATTTTTTATTTTAATTCTTTCTTTTACACATTAATATGGTTCCCAGGGCCTGAAGGAGAGTTTCCTCTCCTTCAGACCCTGGGAACCATCAGGAATACCGTCCGATACCTGAGTCCCATTGACTTGTATTGGTATCGGGTATCGGTATCGGATTGGATCCGATACTTTGCCGGTATCGGCCGATACTTTCCGATACCGATACTTTCAAGTATCGGACGGTATCGCTCAACACTACTCAACACTAATTATTGGACAAAAATGCAATAATCAGTGTGTCAAATCCATTTATTTCTTGCTAAGTTTTCATTGACATGATAATATTTTATTTTTCACTTTGATGAAGCTTGTAGTTGCCTGCTCATGCTACATGTGGTAGCTTTGTTCACAAATTTTGACATTTTCACACCACTCACCACATGCCCAAATTTGCATTAAACAGTACAGCAGATATTTATTGGCAGCTCTTTAGGATCACAGAATTCCATATTTAAATAGCTTTAAAAAGGGCCTTGAAAGTGTTTTGTATGACCAAAGTCTTAAGGTACCTTCACACGAAGCGACGCTGCAGCGATAGCGACAACGATGCCGATCGCTGCAGCGTCGCTGTTTGATCGCTGGGGAGCTGTCACACAGACCGCTCTCCAGCGACCAACGATGCCGAGGTCCCCGGGTAACCAGGGTAAACATCGGGTTGCTAAGCGCAGGGCCGCGCTTAGTAACCCGATGTTTACCCTGGTTACCAGCGTAAAAGTAAAAAAAACAAACAGTACATGCTCACCTGCGCGTCCCCCAGCGTCTGCTTCCTGACACTGACTGAGCTCCGGCCCTAACAGCACAGCGGTGACGTCACCGCTGTGCTTTCACTTTCACTTTAGGGCCGGCGCTCAGTAAGTGTCAGGAAGCAGACGGCAGGGGACGCGCAGGTGAGTATGTGCTGTTTGTTTTTTTTACTTTTACGCTGGTAACCAGGGTAAACATCGGGTTACTAAGCGCGGCCCTGCGCTTAGCAACCCGATGTTTACCCTGGTTACCAGTGTAAAATATCGCTGGTATCGTTGCTTTTGCTTTCAAACACAACGATACACGGCTATCGGACGACCAAATAAAGTTCTGGACTTTATTCAGCGACCAGCGACATCACAGCAGGATCCTGATCGCTGCTGCGTGTCAAACGAAACGATATCGCTAGCCAGGACGCTGCAACGTCACGGATCGCTAGCGATATCGTTTCGTGTGAAGGTACCTTTAGCCAGGGGTGGGCAATTAATTTTCCAGAGGGGTCACATGAGAGACTGACTGTTACTAAACCAATAGGCTGAAATTAATTCTGCTAAATAATAATAAAAACATATTAGTTATCATTATTTTATGTAAATTGTATCACTTAATATTGAGCAGAAATAAGTATGTCAACACCATCTATATACAATATGAGCTCCCACACAGTCCCCCTATATACAGTATGAGTCCCCGCACAGTCCCCTGAATACAATATTATCACCTATATAGATTATCAGTCCTCATATAGCACCTATATACAGTATGAGCCCACACATAGCCCCTTATATACAGTGTGATCCCCACATAGTCCCCTATATACAGCATGAGCCACCACATAGGCGCCTATAAAGCCCATACATATGAATGAACCCTCACATAACCCCCACATAGCACCCTATATACAGTATAAGACCCCATATAGCTCCCTATATACAGTATGAGCACTTACATAGCCGCTATATGCAGTATGAACCCCCACGTAGCCCCCTATATACAGCCACACAATGTATTTATAATAATTTTATTTGTCTAGCGCCAACATATTCTGCAGCACTTTTGAGAGCTTTGTGGGTGAGAGAGGTAAGTTTATATTGTATTCTGTAGTGAATGGGCAACCAGTGTAATGACAGGCACAAGGTGGAGGCATTGGTGAAGCGGCTGGACACAAAAACGACCGGGCACTGCTTCTTTCAGAACGGATTGGAGAAGACAAAGTTTCATTAGAGAGAAACTGATCAATAGAGAGTTGCAGTAGTCTAGACGAGAATGAATAAAAGTGACAGTAAGAGTTTTAGCAGTTTCAAAGGTGAGAAACGGTTGGATTCTGGAGATGTTTTTAAAGGGACTCTGTCACCTGAATTTTGTGGGCTATGTAAATGCCCTGTGTCCGGTCCAATGGGCGGTGTTTCCTCTTCTTTCATTCACCCCTTCCTTTCCCGCTGGCCGCAATATTTTCTTGAATTTCAGTAGGTTTCCTCCGTAGTTCTCGCGTATGCTTTGCCCAACTGCGGGCAAAGCCGAAAAGCATTAGTGCGCATGCGTCGCCGCACTATGTCCCGGAATACAGAGAAATACTTCAGGCAAGATTGCATTGCGCACGCGTGAACTATGGAGGAAACCTACTGAAATTCAAGAAAATATTGCGGCCAGCGGGAAAGGAAGGGGTGAATGAAATTCAGGTGACAGAGTCCCTTTAAGATGCAGGTGACATGAGTGAGTGAGCAATTGGATATAGAGAATAAAGGAAAGTTCTGTGTCAAATATAACCTCCAGACAGCGGGTGTGCTGCTTGGGAGTTATGGTTGAACCCTCGAATGTAAGTTCATTGCCAGGTAGAGTTAGGTTAGGAGAGGGGGAAAACACAAGAAGTTCAGTTTTTTAGAGATTTTGTTTCAGGTTGGGAGAGCATGTCTTTAGACATAGCGGACAAACAATCCTTGATATTTTGTATTAGGGTGAGGGTGATGTCAGGGGAAAAAGTGTGTAATTGGGTGTCGTCAGCATAGAGATGATACTGGAACCCAAATCTACTTATTGTTTGTCCAATAGGGGCAGTGTATAGAGAGAAGAAGAGGGGGCCTAGGACTGAGCCATGATGTGCAAAGATAGTAAGGGGAAGAGGAGAGGAGTAAGAGCCGACAAATGATAAAGTGACAGAGTTCAGAGAGTTAGGAGGTGAACCAGGAGAGCACGGTATCCTTGAGACCCATAGAGCAGAGTATAGTGAGCAGGAGCTGGTGATCCACAGTGACAAATGCTGAAGAGAGATCCAGGAGAATCAGCAGGGAGCAGTGACCATTAGATTTAGCTATTAATAGATTGCTAGAGTCTGTAGTGAGGGCAGTTTCAGTAAAGAATGGAAACCAGATTGTAGAGCGTCAAGAAGAGAATGATCCGAGAGATGGCGGATTAGACGTGAGTAGACCAAGTGTTCCAGGAGTTTAGAGATGGAGGGAAGATTAAAGACAGGTCTATAGTTAGCAGTGCATTTCTGGTTGAGGTTTATATATATATATATATATATATATATATATATATATAGGAGTTATGGTTATAATGGTCTGTTTAAATGAGGAGGGAATGATACCAAAAGAAAGGTAGGTTAAATATTTTAGTTTGGTGAGTAGTGACAAATGAGAGAGATTGAAGGAGATGTGAGGGAATAGGGTCACTGGTGCAGGTTGTAGCCCAAGAACAAGTGAGGAGCCAGGTAACTTCTTCTGTAACAGGCTCAAAGATGGTGAGCTTGAAGTGGGAGAGGGAAGGGGATTCAGGCACAGGGGAGATTGGGCAGAAATGTCCTGATGGATCTGGTTTACTTTTTCTAGGAAATAAGTGACCAGATCCTCACCACTGAGGTTGGTGAGCAGGGCCTGTCTTAAGGGCTCAGGAGGGAGGTTAAGGTTTTGAAAAGTTGTTTCTGTTTGTTAGCTAGTGAAGGGAAGTATGATTGATTGGCCAGATGAAGGGCAAAGTTCTAAGTTTAGAGCATGAACTGCTTGTGGATGAAATCCTCTGCTAAAAGTGATTTTCTCCACTAATGCTCAGCGCACCTTACGCAGCACTGAAAAAACGTGTTTGTATTGTGTGCCAGAGTTGCTGTCGTCTGTGGCAGGTCTTTCTGAATGTAGCAGGTGCTGCTTCATTCAGGGTACTCTGTAATGTATTACTGTAGTGTGACAGTGCTAAGTCTGAACAGAAGAAGGAGGAGATGGGAGCTAAAGATGAGTGTAGAAAACCCCCCAACACATACTCACCTTGCTTCCATTCCTCCAGCTCTCTGCTCCGGTCTCCAATGCTCTGACTCTCCACACAGAAGATGCAATTGGAGGTTCCATCCTTCACCAATGTATTCACCGTTATCTGCACATGCAGATAGCAGTGATATCTGAAAGCAGGATATGTGTGGCCGTGGGCATGGTCCCTCAAAACTCTGTCCTAGGGCTCCTACTTTTTTCCATCTATACCCTTGGCCTAGGGCAATTCCCATGGCTTCCAGTACCACCTGTATGCGGACAACACTCAGATCCACCTCTCTGCTGTCCAGAATCCCGAAGTGTCTGTCAGCCATATCCTCCTTCTTCACCTCTCGCTTCCTAAAACTCAATGTAGACAAAACCGAACTCATATTCTTTCCCCCATCTCGCGTATCCCCCCTACCTGACCTATCTATTATGGTAAACGGCATCATGCTCTCTCCCGCACCTGAAATCCGCTGCCTCGGGGTAACTCTCGACTCTGCCCTGTCCTTCAAACCACACGTCCAAACTCTTGCCACCTCCTGTCACCTCCAACTCAAAAATATTGCCAGAATCCGTCCCTTCCTCAGCCCACAATCTACCAAAACTCTTGTGCATGCCCTCATTATCTCCCGCCTCGACTACTGCAACACCCTCCTCTGTGGCCTCCCCGCTAACTCTCTTGCACCACTCCAGTCTGTCCTCAACTCTGCTGCCCGCCTAATCCACCTCTCTCCTCGCTACTCCCCTGCTTCTCCCCTCTGCAAATTTCTCCACTGGCTCCCAATTCCCCAACGAATCCAGTTCAAACTACTAACACTGATCTACAAAGCCATCCACAACCTGTCCCCTCCCTATATCTCTGAACTAATCTCCCAATACCTTCCCTCACGTAATCTCTGATCCTCCCAAGACCTCCTACTCTCCTCCACACTTATTCGTTCCTCACACAACCGCCTCCAAGATTTCTCCCAAATATCCCCCATCCTCTGGAATTCCATGCCTCAACACGTCCGACTGTCACTGTAAACGTGTTTACTGTAAATGATATCTGTAACTCTGTTTGTAACCCCTTTCTCATGTACAGCACCATGGAATTAATGGTGCGATATAAATAAATAATAATAATAATAATAATTCAGGAGAGTGCTGCTGAGTCCCATTTTCAGGGATCTGGAACCCTGCTTTCAGGATTGCTGGGGGTCCCAGCGTTTGGACCCACAGCGTTCAGCAATGTATCCCCTTTCCTATAGGAAGGATATAGCTTGATGTTTAGAGAATAATCCTTTAATTCTCACAAAGTGCAAACATGAACTAAACAGACTTAGAATGAACTGGAGTTATTATTTAAAGTGTATGGTGTTTGATGAATCTAGCACACCTTTAGACTGCCCATTCTAACTTTATACCTTAGTTAGCTTACTTTGTGCCGCAAATATTCACTCAAAATGTTGTTGTACCTTGTCACATGCCTCCATACAGTATAATGCACTCCCCATAGGCCTCCATGCAATATAATGCACTCCCCATAGGCCTCCATGCAGTATAGAGCACTCTCCATTGGCCTTCATGCAATATAATGCACTACCCACAGACCTCCATGCAGTATAATGCACTCCCCATAGGTCTCTATATAGTATTATGTACTCACCATAGGCCTCCATACAGTATAATGCACTCCCCATAGGCATTCATACAGTAAAATGTACACACCATAGGCCTTCATACAGTAAAATGTACACACCATAGGCATCCATATAGTATAATGCACTCCACATAGGCCTTCATGCAGTATAATGCACTTCCCATAGGCCTCCATCCAGTATAGTGCAATCCACATAGGCCTCCACACAGTAAAATGTACACCCATAGGTCTACATATAGTATAATGCACTCCCCATAGGCTTCCATGCAGTATAATGCACTTGCCATAGGCCTCCATGTAGTATAATGCACTCCCCATAGGCCTCCATGCAGTAAAATGTACACCCCATAGGTCTACATATAGTATAATGCACTCCTCATAGACCTCCATATTGTATAACCATAGACCTCCATTCAGTAAAATGCACTCCCCATAGGCCTCCATATAGTATAATACACTTAGTCTTGTATCTAATCTCAGCACGTGTTACTCTAAGCCAATCTAAAAGTGCGTGTGCTACACTCCACGTATCTAACCAAAGCTTTTGATACAGCGAGCAGCACTAAAAGAATCGGTGCTGCCAACCTTCCTCAGTGACACTGATCTTGTCAGCATCACTGGTAGCCCCAACAAAATGGCTCCTCACTGTGATTCTAAACTTCATCCTCTCTTATCCTTTTACAAACACCCAGAAGGGGAGGGGGCGACATCACACACACACACACACACACACACACACACACACACACACACACACACACACACACACACACACACACACACGTGACCAGACCCTGCCCACATTTACTGCAGTCATGGTGTGAGCTAGTTGTGCACTAGGTTTTCATGGCAAATTTCAGCAACTGCTCCCCCTAGTGTTCAAAAGTAAAAATACCAAATGTTTTAAATTTTGAGATTTTGCTTCATTAAAAACAACTGATAATATTTTTTAAAAACTAAAACATTAATACTTTACTTTTTTCAGTAGTTGAAATAAAATGGTTGCTTTTTTTTATGGCACCTTCCCTTTAACACTACAGTACTACTAAACCTAGGAAAGGATTATGTGTGCATGATTCCCCCATGGGGCTTTGTTTCATTGGCCTCAATGTCTCTAGTGTGGAAACCATTAACACAGTAACTGCCTAGCCCACAACAAGCAAGTCTCTACTATGAAATCCATTCTCCGCTGTTATCTCATAATATTAATACCAAACATTGCTGCTGGGAAACTGAATTATGTCTAGCAAACAAAGTATCAGACACTTGTGTGCTTTGTCCACTATAATAAAAGAGAAAAACACAGCTGACATCGTTATATGTTATAATTGTTTAGCTGGCATATCTTACATTTATATCTCTTAGGAACAGGCAATTCTTTTACTGGATGGGGAAAAAAGGAGCAAACTCCTTAGTTAAGAAAAGTGAGCGGGCCCCTTGATCTCTAGAACTGGATAGACCAACTACCCCATGGGACCCTAAAGGCTCATATACACACTAGACTAACATTGGCAGACAGCTATCTATTGTGTATGGGGTTCCATAGAGTGGAATATTTCTCTACCACTGGTATCTTTGCGCAACCGATTAAGTTAAATTAATAGATAAATTAATTTGAACAGAGTTTGAGACCTAAAAATGCCATTGTGTACATTATGTAATGCGCAAATTTAGGGAGAGGCGTACTAGGCAACGGATGTTTTGCATCTGGAGTGGCGCCTCCTCTGAAGAGGTGTCAGTTTAGATGCAAAACAATAATCTCTCCTTATATTTGCACTTTTCACGTGTAAGGATGTTCTGTCAGTGGTGGCTTGGCAGCTCTAAGATGGCTACCACAGAGAAGCTTAGTGCAAGCCACTGTCCCATGAGTTGCCTTGGCCTTCATTCTTTAACTCTTGTACAGGTATCTAAATCTAAACAGGGGCTCCTGGGCTGGGACCAGGAAAAAAGCTGCTGTTCCGTGGTGCAGGCTGGCAGGAGTTTGTCAGATAGCTAGGTCAAAACCAAGAGGGCAGGAAAAGTACAAAATCAGAATCTGTAAGAATAGTCAGGAACACAAGCCTAGGTCAAAAAAAGGACCAATGATAAGAACAAGGCGCTAACTAGATAGTGAGCCCTCGCGGGCAGGGTCCTCTCTCCTCCTGTACCAGTTGTGACTTGTATTGTTCAAGATTATTGTACCTGTTTTTATTATGTGTACCTCTCCTCACATGTAAAGTGCCATGGAATAAATGGCACTATAATAATAAATAATAATAATAATAATAATAACTAGCCAGGACTGAACCACAAAACTATATCCGGCAGCTTCCAGCAGTAAGCTGGAAGTTTAAGTAGAGTGTGGTGCTCTCCAATTGGCTGGAGTAGGGAGATGATAATTCCAGCTGGACAGCACACACACCCATACTTTCAGACGGCATTGCAGATCCCAGCCACTCAAATCTAAATGGCTGGACAGAGCCTGTGTCGTACAGAGCTTCTTGTTCCAATGTTTCTCCTCACATCAATGCAGCCCGCAAAATGAACACAGCAGCACTTGGTCACAGAATAAGATGTCGTAGGAGAAGGGCCTGGTGGAGATGTGACAACACGATGTAATGCATTGTGTATTCTGCACTTATTCATGTATTTTATGTGTGTTTTTTTCCTATGAAAGCTAACCCCCCAAAAAACACAACAAAACAATGCCAGGCCGGTGATTTAACTTACAGATTTTGGATCCCTATTGAAATTATTAAATAAAGTCCTCTCCAAAAACTTGTTGCATTTCTGCAACAGAAATGGACAGTCTGTGAATTTAGACCACCACCAGGTAATATTTATCTTCCCTTTATATGCCATTGTGGCGCCCCTAGGGGTATTTGCCACAAAAATAGTTATTGACACCAAATACAAATATTAAAATAGCAAGACTGCACTACCATCTCCGGCCAGAAGGGGGAGCTCCAGAGACTCCCCTTGATCTATTCTGGTCTGAGAAAAGGACTGGCAGTTGGGTTGAGGAGTTGAAAGTGAGAGGTCGTATAACTGAACTCCTAACAGCCCTATGACGGATTATAGGCCCGTAATACCCATAGTAGGAAAAGAGGAATAGAGAAAAAGGACATTGTGAGAACCGGGTAGCAATAACCTCTACCCAGAATAGGCGCAGAGATGGATACCGGATCCATGGCTATATTCATTATATATAATACAGCAACCGGAAGGAAGTGAGGTGATATCAGCTTCACCAGGGTAAGACGCAGCAACAGACACAGAGTTCAGCGGTACTCCCAGAGGGGGTAAGCCGACAAAAAAAAGGACTCGGGTTGTCCGTCGAACCAGAGCACAGAAGAGACAGATTGGGTCGGCAGCCAGTTCACAAACAGCAGCAGGGCCATACAGAAACTGCGCATAATAAGAGGTGGAAATCCTGACAGGGTCAAAGTAATTCAGAGTTCTTAAACAGACTCCGGTGACAGTATTGGTTGCAAATCCCTTTTTGTTGAAGTAAACTGGTTAAACGTTTCAGCGCCTCAGTCTTTCATTTGGACAATAGCCATCGATCCAGGATCGGGGTCATCACAGCTGAGAGGACCTGCTGCTGATCAAGTAAGTGTCTGTTCCTTCATGATATCCCTTACACTGTGCATCGCCTGAGGCCACAGGACCGGGTCAAGCCACTTGTGACATCCCCCTCAAGAGACGGACCTCATTGATCTGGTGCTGGGTACCTCGGTCTCCCGGGCGTCACAACTGGCGTCACAAACAGGATTGGGCCAGCCCGTACACAGGGTATTGTGTGCCGTAATTGGAGTCTGAAACTGTGAAAATTTGGATGAAAAATCTTGGAGATTGACTTTGTTAAAGAAAATCCCGTTCCCCATTGAAAACTATTGAAAGTGACTTTTCTCCATTGGTTATAATGGGGTAAAAATGGCCGCCATCCCCTGATGTGATCATCTCATAACCGTTAGGCACAAAACTGTTAATCGAGCTACGTCATTACCCAAGCCCCAGTCTAACTGAAAAACTTCAAAATCCACCATCACAGAGCGTGCGGCAGTTAGAGGCAGCAGGGGGCGTGTCATTGTCATCCTGCTGCACAGAGGAACGAATCTACATTATCTAGACGGAAGCTGGGACCGGAGGGGTCTGGATTAACTAAGGGGGTACAGTATGTCGCAGCACGGAGACGCCGCAGCACCCGGCGACGCTAATGCAGCTGAAAGACAGAGTGTCGATAGAGAGCCTGGCAACGCAGCAGTGCAAGGAGTGGCGCCCATCATGCCGGTGTTGATGCCATATACCCCGGGTGGCCCGTGGCTTCCAATGTATGAAGGTGAACCTAATACCCTTGACGGTTTCAGGGAAAAGATGATGCTGGCTCATTTTGATATGTTCCCCGTGGGTGAAGCTCAGCGTGTTAGTCTCCTGATGATGCAGTTAAGTGGCCATGCTAAGCGAGAAGTCACGGCATGGGCAACTGATCTAAAAGGTACTGTTGAACGCATATTTGCTGGATTAAAAGCTACATTTGAAACCACTGCCAGCAGCAAAGCTAAAGTACGATTCTTTAATTGCAAACAAAAAGCTAATGAGGGCGTGAGAGATTTTGCCTTAAACCTGCAGGAAGCCCTTAAATCACTTATACTGGCTGAACCCATTTTTAACACAGGAGCCGATAAACTGCTAAGAGATCAATTTATTGAGGGACTCTACACCCCTTCTCACCGGGGGCATGTGAGCATGCTTGTTTTTAAGAACCCTGAATTGACATTTGCCCAATTAAAGGAGAGCGTTATACATCTCCAGCTGGCAGAGGCACCTCGGGATCAGGATCTCACACAACCCATGGCAGATGCACTTCAGCAACGGGGAATGCCAGTGACATCAGCTACGTCCGGTGCCAGTGCTAAGTCCCTGGGGCCCATTACTAATGAGGCTCTTCAGCAAAAGCTTGACTCTTTAACTGATGTTGTAGCTTCAATGGCTAAAACCATGCAGGAGATGAGAGAACCCAAGATGGAGTTGGCAAACCGTAGAGAGGATGTTCCATGGATGATGTCCCGGAGATACCCGACATGGAGAGGACGACCCCGTGACCGCTACCAACCGGATGGACAGCCCATTTGCCGCCGTTGCTAGCAGCCAGACCCATCATCCCTATCGTGCTGGACGGAATTCCCCTCAACGCTTTGCTGGATACAGGTTCCCAGATTTCATCTATACCATATATCCTTTATAAGAGGTACTGGGCAGAGGTAGATATTGATAAAGGACCCTCTGATGTTGAACTAGATATATGGGCCAGTAATGGTAAGTTGGTACCGAAACTAGGATTCAGGGAGATGACCATAAAGATTGGTAAAGCAGAATTGAAGAAACAGGGTATAATTGTCGTTGATGTTGACCGACAGAACTGTGAACCAACTGTATTGATAGGAATGAATGTGTTAGAGAACTGCTTTTCCGAAGTTATTTCTGTCTTACAACAAATTGCTGAAACTGCCCGATCCTGCCAGCAGAGAGTTCTCCGGAGGGAAATAAAAGTATTAATGTTAAGGCAACAGATAGAAGTTGGAGGTGGAGAAATCGGCAGTGTGAGGGTGAGTGATCCAACGTCTATTGTAATCCCACCAAAAACAGAAATGCTGGTATGGTGTAGAGCGGCCATTGGTACTAAAGGACGAGACTATCAAGCCTTAATAGAAACAGCGTACACCGACAGCAGGCCCACTATACTCACGGCACGAGGGGTGGTCGAGGTACACCGGGGACGGGTGCCGGTACGACTTTTGAACTGTGGAGAGGAAGAGGTCACTTTGCCAAGGTACGCTACAGTGGCAAAGTTATATACTGTTGACAACAATGCCATCACAACCATTGAGCCCTTAGAATCGACCTGTCAGGTGGAAAATAACGGCTCAGATGGAAAATTGGAGGATTGGTGCCAACAGCTAGACGTAGGTGTAGATTCAACACCTACCCATCAAAGACAAGGGGTGTATAGATTAGTGACGGAATATGAACAGGTCTTCAGTAAATACCCATTGGACTTCGGACGGATAGAAGGGGTGGAACATACAATCCCCACCGGTGACCATCCCCCGATAAAAGAAAGATATAGACCCATACCGCCCGCTCACTATCAATGCGCGAAGGACATGCTGAGAGAGATGAAACAGGCGGGGGTAATAAGAGATAGTTGTAGCCCTTGGGCGGCCCCTCTGGTGATTGTCAAAAAAAAGGACGGAACCATGAGAATGTGCGTAGACTACCGGCGGATTAATAACATCACCCATAAAGACGCCTATCCCTTGCCTAGGATAGAAGAGTCCTTGACTGCTTTGAAATCTGCTAATTATTTTTCCACCTTAGACTTAACAAGCGGGTATTGGCAAGTCCCTGTGGCTGAGAGAGATAAAGAAAAAACGGCATTCACCACACCAATGGGTCTAAGCGAATTTAATCGCATGCCGTTCGGACTCTGCAACGCATCCGGTACTTTCCAGCGACTGATGGAATGTTGCCTCGGACACAAGAACTTCGAGACCGTCCTCCTGTACCTAGATGATGTGATCGTCTACTCAAAGACTTACGAACAGCACTTAACAGACCTGGCAGAGGTGTTCGAAGCCTTATCCAAGTATGGTATGAAAATCAAACCATCCAAATGTCACCTTCTCAAGCCAAAGGTACAATACTTAGGGCACATCGTGAGTTCGGAGGGAGTAGCACCGGATCCCGAGAAAATAACTGCCATAAGGGATTGGCCAAGACCTACCAACGCAAAAGAAGTGAGGCAATTCTTGGGATTAGTGGGTTACTATCGTAGATTTATAAAAGGATTTACCAAATTGGCAGCGCCCTTGCAAGATGCTTTGATAGGGCAGACGAAGAAACCTTCAAACTGAAACCCTCCTTTTCAGTGGAACGACGAAAGAGAAGACTCCTTTGAACAACTAAAGAAGGCACTAACCGGAGAAGAAGTTCTGGCGTACCCGGATTACCATCAACCTTTCATCCTCTACACCGATGCCAGTAATGTGGGATTGGGAGCGGTGCTGTCACAAAAGCAAGAAGGTCGGGAGAAAGTCATCGCCTTTGCAAGTAGAAAACTCCGGCCTACTGAAAGAAATTCTGAAAATTATAGCTCCTTCAAATTGGAGCTACTGGCAGTAGTTTGGGCAGTGACTGAACGTTTCAAACACTATTTGACTGGTGCAGAATTTATTGTCTATACTGACAACAATCCATTGACCCACCTAGACACGGCTAAATTAGGTGCGTTAGAACAGCGATGGATAGCCCGGTTATCTAATTACAACTTCGTGATCAAGTATCGAGCAGGTCGCAAGAATGGAAATGCCGATGCCCTATCCCGGATGCCACACTTGAGAGATGTAGAAGAAGAAACGGGGGAGCTTGAAGAAATTGAACTACCAGCCTTTTATCAGCCCAAGGTAAAACATCGTCAGTCAAATACCTATCAGAAACAACAAGAAGTGAATTTTAATCCGTTAGCACACCATAGATGGGCTGACACCCAAGATAGCAATCCGGCTGTGAAGCTAGTGAAGGAACTATTGACTGAGCAAAGTGCATATCCCGATGAGGATGCCCCAGAAGAGACGCATCAACTCTGGAAAGAGAGAGGCAAAATGTTCCTGTATCAAGGGAAACTCTGTAGAAGATACACCAATCCGAAAACACATGAATTGGTTTGGCAGATTATCGTGCCTAAACAAGATGTGAGGATGGTCCTCGAGGCTTACCACAATGGTGCTGGTCACTTTGGTTGGAAAAAGCTAGAAGTACTTCTGAGAGAAAGATTTTATTGGGTCGGGATGAGAAAATCAATCGAACAGTGGTGTAGAAACTGTGGCCCGTGCAACCTCAGAAGGAACGATCAAAAGAGCCAAAGAGCACCACTGCAGCCCATAATCACCAAACAACCACTTGAACTGGTAGCCATGGACCAAGTGAAGTTGACACCGAGCCGGTCCAGTTACGTCTATGCCTTGACCATCGTGGATCATTATTCACGCTTCTTGGTAGTAGTACCTGTAAAAGATCTGACTGCAAAAACAGCAGCCAAAGCGTTCCAAACGTACTTTTGTAGACCCCATGGATATCCGGAACAGGTTCTCACTGACCAGGGTACAGCCTTTGAATCAGAGATCTTCAGAGAATTCTGTAATATGTATGGTTGCAAAAAGATCCGGACGACGGCCTATCATCCGCAAACAAACGGCTTATGTGAGAAGATGAACCATATTGTGATAGACCTACTAAAGACTTTACCTGAAACAGAAAGGAATCAATGGCCAGAGAAATTGCCTGACTTGGTGGATCTGTATAATCATGTCCCGGTGAGCTCTACCAACTGCACCCCAGCTTATCTTATGCGTGCAAGACCCGGCCAATTGCCAATCGATCTAGAAATGGGAATTCTGATACCAGATGCAGAAGTTCAAGACTCCAATTGGGATGTCGTACGGCAAAAGCAGTATCGCCAAGTGCAAGAGAGTGTGGAAAGAAGCCTCCAGCAAACCAGAGAAAGACAAGAGCGAACTTTCAACCAGAATGCTCTAGCAACTCCATTAAGACCGGGTGACCAAGTACTCAAGAGGAATCGTCGAACCAATAAACTGGATAATCAATGGGAAGCCGTACCCTACACAGTTTTACCAACAAGAATGGATAATCCTAAAATGTGTCTCATTAGCAAAAACGGAGGTTTAACATCTGTACTAGTGTCAAGAGACAATCTTAAATTATGTCCGGAAACGTTGAAAGAGCCAGAAGTTGTCCAGCCAGAATCAGAAGTTATTCAACCTATACAGGTTCAACCAGTAAAGGAAAAAGAGGAGGAAATGTATCACACCTGTATAGGAGACTTTCCCAAAACCCTACTAACATACCATGGTGCAGTAGTGGTTCCCATGGTGGCCTTTTATCCAACACCGAATCCAATATTAGAAGTCCCAAGACAGGAAGAGGTTGACCCCGTACTACAAGAGGTTCCAGGTCAGGAAGAACAGATTCCTGATCAGAGTGATCCCATTCACGGTGGACTTGCCAACCCCATAGTGGTGGAATTATCTATAGCAGAGAGGGCAGATACTATATCCGCAGTAGACAGAAGTACACCACATAAAGAGACACCGCTATTACGTAGATCCCAGCGTAGTACCCAGGGTCAATTACCGGCCAGGTATGCGGATTACCAACTATAAGACTATAGTCATTGTTATCGTTCTGTAACGTATAAGCCCAGTACCTACAGAGACTTACCTGTATGAACTTTTTGCATATTCTTGAACTTTTTATCAGCCCGGAAACACTAAATCAAAGCTCCGGAAAGACTGCTTTGTGAACTTTGCTTCCTAGTACCTTCAAGGATAGAACTGTATTAATGGACGCTATTTGAAGTGACTTTTTACAGAATTCCATTTTTTTTTGTTTCTTTGAGTGGTTTTTGTAACTTTTCATTTTTAAGACTCTGTACATATCAATTGTTATTTCAAAATGTTATCATCCCACAGTCCCGGAGTACTGTTCTTAACTAAGGGGGAAAATGTGGCGCCCCTAGGGGTATTTGCCACAAAAATAGTTATTGACACCAAATACAAATATTAAAATAGCAAGACTGCACTACCATCTCCGGCCAGAAGGGGGAGCTCCAGAGACTCCCCTTGATCTATTCTGGTCTGAGATGGTAGTGCAGTCTTGCTATTTTAATATTTGTATTTGGTGTCAATAACTATTTTTGTGGCAAATACCCCTAGGGGCGCCACACCATCCTTATCCATGTCTTTATTGCTATATATACTATGACATTGATCAATATTTCTTATTAAAGCACACTTTTTTGTGACATGGAGATTATTGCTGAGTAGCATTACCACTGCTATAACTGGTTGAGATGCATACTATGTTGGGCACATTGTTATGTATAAACTTAATTATATGTTTGCCCTAGGTGTTTCTTTTTATGAATTTTGGTTTACTCTTATTCTAGTTGGATTTATTCTTATGGGAATAGAGTCTTTTTGCATTTCAAAACCAGCATGTCTTTAATAACATAATAATAATAATCTTTTATTTTTAAATAGCGCTAACATATTCCGCAGCACTTTACAATTTGCACACATTATCATTGCTATCCCCGATTGGGCTCACAATCTAAATTCCCTATCAGTATGACTTTGGAATGTGGGAGGAAACAGGAGTACCCGGAGGAAACCCACTCAAACATGGGGAGAACGTGCAAACTCCTTGCAGATGTTGTCCTTGGTGGGATTTGAACCCAGCACTTCTATGTGGTCCCTGTTTCGATTATATTAATTGTATGTTGTACATAACTTTTTTTCTCTTTTAATTGTTCTTTTTTTTTTCACTATCTGGGAGGGCACTCTTGTACATAGTACCAATATTTTGCCAATTCACTTGTAATAAAGGCATTTTATATTACTTATACTAGCATCCATGTTCCTACTTTTTATTAATTTTATAATATATATTTTTTTATTTCTTTGGCTAGAATCCATCTCCAGTGTTTTTTTCGGGTTTCCAACTTGTGAACCGAGCCTAAATACGCTGTGCTTTATTTTGTCTGCATTTTTTTCCCCAAAGACTTGTCTTGGGAGCCAGAAAAACAAAAAGTAAAGTCATACTTAATTTTCTAAGTGTGGAATAGAAAAGTTTCTGCAGTTAAAAATGCAATAAAACTATTGTGTCGGTCAACACCATTAACAAATAATAAAAACAAAATTAATGAAAAAAATTAAGCAACAAAATGCAATAAACTATGCAGACTTCTATTGCATATTTTGGTATAATTTAGAAAATCATGTAGAGAAAACGCAGTGGAAAAAGCACAGCGTTTCCACATGTGGGAACACGGCAAAGGGTGAACACATCTCGATCTCCCTGCACTGCCGCACGGCCGCTATGGGGCCCCAGAGCAGGCGACGGGGCCCAGTGCCAGCAGTTTTCCAACTTGCTATATATCTATAGATATTTATGTGTAATGTTATACTATGTATGTTTCATGTTATGCGTATTATTCATTATTGCTGCTATGTGTATAGTTTTCATAGGGAAAGCGTAGTACCTAAATTTAGCCACAAGATGGAGTACAGTTTACTGTTAGTCATAGCATTGTGCATAGTCATGATAGGAGGGGCCACTGTGGGATAAGATAGAGAGCTTCCTGTTTTTGAGTTTAGTGTAGTCTGGGAGCTGAACAGCTCAGGGGGGCTGGAGTGCCCTGACAGTCCAGATGGGCTTAATGCCCAGGAGTACACAGTGACCCTGTAACGTTCTAAAGCAGGAGCCCAGCCATCCACACCAGCAGGCTAGGAAAGCAGCGGGCTACAGTAGCGTTGGAACAGAAGGGCAGAAGGAAAGGCCAGGAGAGTACAGGGATGCAGGAGACTCCATGATGTGGCAGCTTATTGTATGGGCCGATACCCTCATATCCGGGGCAAAACAGCTGAGGTATCCCCCAACCACAGTGAGTTAAAGCAGAGAGGATGCTGTGTTACCGTTAAAGGCGGTATGTCCCCATAATGTACTGGAGGCCGTAGGAAGTACTGCAGGAGAATACAGAACAGTGCAAGAGGGCAGGTTGCTCACCAGGTGGAAGCTGACATTGGGGGATGAAGTTCTGGTGTCTGGGATGAAACAGACTCAAGAGAGCCTAACCATAGCAGAATTGGCCAGGGAGGATGCTGAGGGACCGTATGAGATGGTCCGGCCCGAGTCCATGCTATGTGACCATGAGTCAAGTGCAGGGAAAGGAAAAGAACTTTGTTTTATGAAGCCTGTTGTAATTGCTGTGAAGTCTATTGATGCTGTGCTGTTTACAGAACCCAGTAAAGATGTTCTTGTTGAAGTTTAAATGGGCAGTGTCTCAATTAATACAAATCTGCCTAGAGGGGGTTCCTCGAAGCCTAGGGGAGACCCAGAAGGAGATGGACCAGAAGACACAGGTATGCTGACTAATGGTGATAATTTTCCTGTGAAGGGAGGCCAGGGCACAGAAACCCAGGTGTCCTCAGCCACGACTACTGCCCTGGCCGAACCTTACATTTGGCATAGTCAGCAGGATGCGACTACCTGGCAATGCGGAGGACCGCAAAGAAAGATGTTGATGATGATTTGAGTGTCAATGTTGTAACCGGAGAAAACAGTGATGAAGATTTTGAAGGTGCTTTTGAAGTGTCGGAGGTGACTGGCAAACTGGACTTATCTTATATTGTGAAAGACTGACAGTGTGATGGCCAAGATGGCGGCCATGAAGATGGTGGAGTTTGGCGTCAAAAAGAAGAACAACAACCATGATGACACTCTTCGTGGGCGTTCTGATCCAAGTATGGCATGAAAAACTGCCTGGCAATGCCCCCTGGTCTGCCCATGTGGGCTCGGATGAAAAGTGAAATGGGTTTAGCAGCTGGAAGCAACCCCACCTTGGAACAGGTGGGGCGTGGAAGAAAATCTTGTGTGTAACTGCAGCAGTATAGACCACATTGAATGGAGGTGGCAGCAGGAAGATGAAAGAACACAGTCTGGTAGACCGTGGGAAGACACCAAGGAGATCCCGACTCACCCACTCTTGGTGAAGTTCCAGGCGCAGAGTCGGAGGATGGAGGAGTCATCTTCTTCCCGGAGGTTGGAGTCTTTGCGTGTGGAGCCAGTGTTGCGGTGCCAAGAGGAGGAACCTCATCATCCGGAACCAAAGTTGTTAACTCAGCGGGGACTGGAAACAGTGGCATTGGCCACCTCGGAGAAGCTCTACCATCTGGGCTGAAGTGAATGGACGAGCAGTTCATTGTTTAATTGATACTGGATTGTAAGTGACCACTGATTGCAAGTGACCGCTTACTTTAGGCATCATTTTCCAGAAGTGGGGCGACCGGAGTGGGGCCTGGTGATCAGACTGACGGCAGCCAACCAGTTGCCCATCCTGGTCGCAGGGGTGGTCTGGATGGAGATTAGAGTGTGTGGAAAGAATGGGGGCTGAAACGGGGTCATGTTGGTCACCGGATATGTCGGCTATGGGCCTGTGGTGACTCAGGATGAACGTACTGAAAGAAATCGGATCTCTCCTGATCAGTGAGCCGCAAGAGGCCTTTCTGGACCATTGGAGCCTGCAAACTCCCCAAAGAAACGTATTTCAGCAACTGATTCGAGCTGCCCAGGCTCAGGAAATATCAAGAGAAGGGAAGGTTTTAGGAAAGGTGATGTGACGCTAGTCTCAACCAATGGCTAGGTCATGAATCAGTGCAGTCAGACGTTCCAGGGTCTATACCAAAAGATCATGTAGTAAACCAAGGGAAAACACGAAGTTGTAAGTCAGATCACATGCCAGGGTCAGACTACCAGAGAAGTAGTGGATAAGCAAAGGGGCAATAACAAACAGGTAGTCTGAACATGGTCCAAAGGTCTGCAATGGAATATCAGATGCAAAGGGGCACTAACAAACGGGCAGTCTAAACACGGTCCAAAGGTCAGCAGCAGAAGATCAGAACTTACAGCACAGGGTACAGGCGAACAAACCAGAGAGCACAAGCTTAGAACAAGCTTTTGACTGGCAATGATCTGGGCCAGACAGCTCTCCTAAATAGCAGGGCAATTACCAAGAACATGGAGCACCTGTGAAAATCTCTGCACTGTCCAGTCAGATAGGTCAACCAAGCTGTCAATAAAAGCACTGACAGCTCAGCACGCCCCAGCACAGGATAGGATGACAAAGCTGTCCATCACAGAGTCTCAGACACTCTGAGCAGAGGAATCGTGACAGGTGATGATTCCTGCAGCTGCTGAACTTACTCTACCGCCTGGTCAGATGGTGCTCATGTTGCCATTATAAGCCTGTATGCCCTTGAAGGGGGTGGAGGTACAGATAGAGCTGACATCGGTGGAACAGGCATCCCCTGGACTCCTCATAGCTCAAACATTGGCCACAGTCCATGACGGTAACGTTGTAGTGCGGTGCGTCAACCTGGGTGAAGATAGCCTCACCCTTTCGTCTAGGAGTCAAGTGGCTCAGGCCAGGGAATGCCAGAAGAACTGGTGCAACTGGAGGCCATGCAGTTGGCAGTAATGCAAGGAGATTCTTGGACCCTAGCCATTAAAATGACACCAGAACACCTGTCTGGAGGCATGAGGGAGGGCTGCCAAATCTTGAAGCAAATGCAGGCCGAATTGACAGGACTTTCGCCTCAGCAGGTACAACAGGTGGAATCTGTGTTAGAGTGATATCAAGAGGTTTTCGCCCGTCATGAAGATGACTTCGGGTGCATCACAGCTATAACCCACGAAATTCCTACAGGAAGTGCTGCACCAGTTGAGGAAAGATATCAGCAGATACCTCCCCAGATGTATAAAGAAGTAAAGGAGATGCTGGCTCACATGCTGCAGAGCGGGGTCATACGAGAAAGTCAGTGCCCGTGGGCAGCTCCCATCATTTTAGTCCAGGAGAAGGATGGAACACTGCGCTTCTGTGTTGATTACAGACAACTGAATGCTTGTACAGTGCAGGACTCCTATCCATTGCCCAGAATCGAGGAATCACTGTCTGCCTTGGGAAGGGTGAAGTACTTTTTGTCCCTGGATCTGGCCACTGGGTACTGGCAGGTGCCCATGGCTGAACACAACTGGTCAAAGACGGCGTTCATACTGCCTATGAGACTGTTTGAGTTTAATAGGATGCCCTTTGGCCTGACAAACGCACCCGGGACATTCCAGCGGTTGATGGAGAGATACTTGGGAAACTTAAATTTTGAAGCAACACTCATTTATCTCGATGACATCATCATCTACGCGGCCACCTTTGAAGAACATCTTCGGTGGCTGGAGCAAGTGTCAGTTGCAGAGTCACGACCTGAAGGTGAAGCCTCAAAAATGTCATCTATTCCGCAAACAAATTGAGTATCTGGGACAAATTGTATCTGGTGAAAAGACTTGCACATGAAAAGAAAGCAGCCGTGCAAGAGTGGCCCACCCCGACAACAGTGAAAGTCATTCGGGCGTTCTTGGGGCTTACCTGGTTTTACAGAAGATTTGTGAAGAATTTCACTCATCGCTCTCTCTCAAGTGACTCATGAGCGGCCTAAACGCGACTGAGATGAAGAATTGGAGGCAGAAGAGATTCCTGTTTTTTGGAACCATGCCAGGTCGTTAGTGGCGACGCAGGGACAGATCGGAGAGGCATCAGAAGAATGGGTGCTGGGACGACCTCGGGATGACTGGGTGCAACTCCAGCAAGCAGATAAAGAACTTGCCCAGCTGAGACAGTTGGTGGCCCTGAAGCAATTTCCTAGCCTGAGAGAGAGAGAGACACTCTGTCCCCAGGGGCTCTGCAGATTCTGAGATGGTGAGAGGCTCCAGTAGTGATCCCAGAAAAGTTGATCCGTGTGATGGCTATGGAGGCCCATGAGAGAGGGGCTCACTTTGGTCCGGAGAAGACATTCCAGTAGTTACAGAAGCTGGTGTATCACCACCGATTGAGGATTGCATTAGAGGAGGCCTGTCAAAGATGTCGGAGCTGTGAACTAGCTAAACCTCCAGTGCAGAGGGCCCTGATGCAGACCATCATGACTTCTGCCCCCTTAGAGCTATTGATGATTGACTACTTAGCCATAGGACCGGCACATCTCGGTTATGAACATTGTCTGGTGATAACCGACCACTTTACCAAGTTCGCTATTGTGACTCTGACCCGGGACCAAACTACTGAGTCAGCTGCACAGGCCATTTGCCGAGACTTCATCTGGGTGTACGGGGATACACCCCGTATACCTTGCTGTTCAGGCGGCGAAAGGGATGAGAAATCACCAAGCTCGAGTTAGACCCAGAAGAAGACTACCCTTGGGGGTGTCTTCCTGGGTTCGGGAACACCGATATCGACTAGAGACTGTTCACTGGCTGGTACAGATGAAGCTCCGAGAACTCCAGCACCATGAAATGACGCCTACTCGAGGGACAGCTCTGAGATCAGGTGTTGATCTGGAACAAGCGGCCTCGGGGAAAACTGGAACACCGATGGGAGAAGACCCCACATTGGGTGACAAGCTGAGTTGTTTCTGACAGGACGGTATATGAAGTCCAGCCTGAAAGAGAAGACAGAGCGACTACCTGGATAGTTCATCATAGCATGCTGCGACCCTGTCTGTCCCAGAGTCCTGAAAAAGGAAAAGCAGTGCCGAACATCACCAATGCGCCTACTTCGACAGTTCTCAACTGTGACAAAGAAGAGATACAGCCTTGCCCCCAGACCCCCAGGGAAGTGAGCACCGAAGTGCCAATGCTCGAAGCAACAGAACCAGCAGACTCATCAAATGCCAAAATATCTCCTCGACTTTTACCAGTCAACCTGGATTATGCCGATCGGAGCGGATAACAGCTGGAGTGCCCCCCACCCATTATGAACAACATCAATTCATCTGGCAGGGAATCATTCAAGGAGTGAAAGAATGCGAACATCTGGTGAAGAAGCTCTCGCCCGTGAAATGGTGAGTTAAAGGAGAACGGGGGTGTAAGGAAGCAGATCAGATCAGGCTGTGGGCACCTCTGAGACACCGGGTCCAGAACTGCTGAGGCTGTGTCCATTGTTGCAGGGTGGAAGAAAATGGGAACCGGACAGGACCCATGATCTGGAGAGGGGAGCGTGGTAAGCAAGAGGAAGACAGAGAGTATAGCGTGGGAAAAGCCAGAGAGTTCCCGCCGGAGGAGAGAGAAGGCAGGGATCGGCTGTACTCTGCAAGGGGAGCTGAGGTGTGGAGCAGGGACCCGGGAAGGATTCAGTGAGGGCTCCCGAGTACTGGTGGGTGTGCAAAGAGACAAGCGCCGAGGGAACCAGCGGGTACATCGAGGGACGAGCACCAAAAGAACTATCGTGGTGCGTGCATTCAGTTATCGACAGGTGCGCAGTGGGGCACACGCCGAGCAGAGACTTATGCAGAACTCCACACTTCGGCTCTGCAGATTAATGTACTAGGGGTTAAGCGGGCAAAACCGGTGACCGCCCGCTGCGGCCAGAAGCGAGACCATGTGTTGGGTGGGAAAGCCTGAAGACACAGTGTTGGTCTCCGCCATCATTTCATCATTCATCAGACTGCAAGCGACTAAAGGACAGCGGAGTCATAATAAGTTACATTTGATAAAGAGACTGTTCCATTGAATAATAATTACAATGTTGTCACCTGTTTCCCCCCTTCCTGTAATCTCCCTGCAAGGAGTTTATTATTGGTCATTACAGCGCACTTTTGTTAACCCTTGCTCTGCACCTCTGCGTTACTGCATCCATTTACCTGCTTTACACATCCCTAAAACATCAGCGATCCACCTCCGTGTTTTATAGCCGAAATGGTGTTTCTTTCATCATAAGTCTTGTTGACCTCTCTGCAAATGTAACATAGTTGTTGTGAATTCTGTTTTTGGGCTCCCTCTGGTGGTTACTGGTGGTACTGGCTGACTTTTGTCTTGCACCTGTTCCCATCAGGAAACTGGGAGTTTCCTATTTAGTCTGGCTTCTCAGTCATTCTAGTGCCGGCAATCAATGTTACCAGAGCACCTCTGTTGCTTGCTACCTGCTCCAAGTCTGCAATTCAGCTAAGTTGGATCTTTGGCATTTTTTGTGTTTGTTTGTCCAGCATGCATTTATATTTCTCTTGCTGCTGGAAGCTCTAGTGATCTGAAATTACTACTCCGGTGTCATGAGTTGATAACGGAGTTAAAGTAATTTCAGGATGGCTGTTTAGGGTTTTGAGGTGACCGCGAAGTCCTCTTTTGTATTTTCTGCTATCTAGTCAGAGGGCCTCTCTTTGCTGAATCTATATTCATATTGCGTACGTGTTTTCCTCTTACCTAACCATTATTATATGTGGGGGGCTACTATCACTTTTGGGGTTTCCCTGGAGGCAAGCCAGGTCTGTGTATTCCTCTACTAGGGGGTAACTAGATCTCCGGCTGGTGCGAGGTGTCTAGGGATAATCGTAGGCACACCCCCTGGCTACTATTAGTTGCGTGTTAGGTTCAGCGTCGCGGTCATCTGAGATTCCATCATTCCTAGAGCTAGTCCGTTTTTGCCTGAGTCCCTGCCATTGGGAACCATGACACATAGTACCATAGTTAGCAAGGCTGAAAAAATATATTTGTCCATCCAGTTCAGCCTATATTCCATCAGAATAAATCCCCAGAACTACATCCTTCAAACATTTATGGTTTTATTTATGGTAACGTAACTTAACTTTTGTGGCATTTGTGCAGTAATGGCTTTCTCTGGCGACTTGACCATGCAGCCCATTTTTCTTCAAGTGCCTCCTTATTGTGCATGTTGAAACAGCCAAACCGTTAGTTTACAGAGAGTCCTGTATTTCAGCTGATGTTATTTGTGGGGTAGTCTTTGCATCCTGAACAATTTTCCTGGCAGTTGTGGACAACATTTTTGTTAGTTTACCTGACCATGATTTTGTTTTTACAGAGCCCCTGATTTTCCATTAGTTAACCACAGTTTGAATGCTGCTGACTGCCATTATCAATTCCTTGGATATCTTTTTGCATCCCTTTCCTGTTTTATACAGTTCAACTACCTTTTCCCGTAGATGCAATGACAATTCTTTTGCTTTCCCCATGACTCACAATCCAGAAACATCTGTGGCTGGATGAAAGATGCAAGAATCTGTCTGGATCTCGGAAACTCATTCAGCTTTTATGCACACATTGATTACAAGCAAACATGTCTCAGATGAGGATGCTACCTTTAGTAGCCATTCAAACCCATTTGTGTCAACTTCTGTGCATATTATCAGGCAAAAATCACCAGGGTATGCTGACTTTTGATCAGGGTCATTTGGATATTTTGGGTTGTCATTATGATTTAAAAAAAGAAAACAGTAGTTTGACAATAAATGGCTTCACCCAACCATTAACCATGAGCAGGGCTGCCACTAGAAATTTCGGGGCCCCATACTGGCAAAATTTTTGGGGCCCCCTTGAGACTCCGCCCAGGCTCCACCCCAGCCCCGCCTCCACGTTCCACCCCTCAAACTGTCCACAGTCCCACCGCTCTCTCTTGGAAAATCTCCACTTCTCACCTATCACACATTGACAGTTCCCATCACCAGATCACACATATAGCCGGCAGCTTTTGTTTTGGCCAAAAGATTTTTTAAGCCACCAAAAGGACAAGGTAGACACTTTTGGCCGGGCCCTACTCTACTGTAACTTACTAAATATTTGTTAAAATATGCAATACAATATATGTATATTTTTATTTATTTTTTAATTTTTAAAATGACCTATAATACCACATACAAGGAACAAATACCACAGCACCATGACCAGATGACATATTACCACCACAGTGATTGAATAATATCAAATACAAGGAACAAATACCACAACATCATGACCAGACCACATATTACCACCACATAGTGACTGAATACGACAATACTGATCAATAATAAAAAAACAAACCCCACAATACTATCACCATCAGTGCCATTATACACAGGAGATCTGTACTTAGTATGCAGTGTCTGTGTACAGGTAATACAGTGATCACCAGTGACATTATACACAGGAGTTCTGTATATAGTGTATAGGTAATACAGTGATCACTGGTGACATTATACACAGGACCAGTGTATATAGTATACAGTGTATAGTGTCAGTGTATAGGTAACACACTGACTCACCAGTGACGTCTCTAGGTGAAGTCCTTCATCTTTCATCCAGCACAGATCGCCATCACTTCATCCAGCCAGGGCTCCTCTCTGCAGGAAATAACACCGTTATCTCGAGTTCCACTTGCAGAACACATTACTTAATTTTCCCAACTTCTACATTACACCACTAGTGTTGAGCGATACCGTCCGATACTTGAAAGTATCGGTATCGGAAAGTATCGGCCGATACCGGCAAAGTATCGGATCTAATCCGATACCGATACCCGATACCAATACAAGTCAATGGGACTCAAGTATCGGACGGTATCCCTGATGGTTCCCAGGGTCTGAAGGAGAGGAAACTCTCCTTCAGGCCCTGGGATACATATTAATGTGTAAAAGAAAGAATTAAAATAAAAAATATTGCTATACTCACCTCTCCGACGCAGCCTGGACCTCACCGAGGGAACCGGCAGCGTTCTTTGCTTAAAATGCGCGCGTTTACTTCCTTCCGTGACGTCTCGGCTTGTGATTGGTCGCATGCCGCCCATGTGGCCGCGAAGCGACCAATCACAGCAAGCCGTGACGTAATTTTCAGGTCCTCAATGCCTAATTCTAGGCATTCAGGATTTTAAAATTACGTTCCGGCTTGTGATTGGTCGCGTCGCGGTCACATGGGCGACGCGACCAATCACAAGCCGTGACGTCACGGGAGGCAGGAAACGCGCGCATTTTAAAATTACGTCACGGCTTGTGATTGGTTGCGTGCCGCCCATGTGACCGCGACGCGACCAATCACAACAAGCCGTGACGTAATTTCAGGTCCTGAATGCCTAATTCTGCATTCAGGACCTGAAAATTACGTCACGGCTTGCTGTGATTGGTCGCGTCGCGGTCACATGGGCGGCACGCAACCAATCACAAGCCGTGACGTCACGGAAGGAAGTAAACGCGCGCATTTTAAGCAAAGAACGCTGCCGGTTCCCTCAGTGAGGTCCAGGCTGCGTCGGAGAGGTGAGTATAGCAATATTTTTTATTTTAATTCTTTATTTTACACATTAATGTTGTTTCGATACCGATACCCGATACCACAAAAGTATCGGATCTCGGTATCGGAATTCCGATACCCGCAAGTATCGGCCGATACCCGATACTTGTGGTATCGGAATGCTCAACACTATACACCACATGAAGAAGGCAACATAGTATCACTCTACACAGTAATAGGACCGCCCCTCCATTTAAAACAGTATAAAATAAATACATAACTGCAGTAATAATATCCCTTAATTAGCCCCTATGATAATATTTGCCATCCTAGCCCCCGTGTGTCTCATTCCTGGCGTCAGCCATATGTTCTCCCATCCTGCCCTAATGAGTATCCATTCTGCCCCATATGATCTCCCCATCCTGCCCCATCTGTCTCCATCGTATCCATCCTGCCCCATGATCCTGCACGATCTGTCTCCAATCCTGCCTCCAGTGTCTCCAATCATGCCCGTATCACCATTCTGCCCCGTCTCCAATCATGCCCCCATGTCTGAAATCATGCCCCCTGTGTCTCCATTCTGCCCCATCTGTTTCCAATCCTGCCCCATCTGTCTCTAGTCATGCCCCAGTGTCTCCAGTCATGCCGCCATGTCTGTCATCCTGCCCCCTGTGTCTCCAATCATGCCCCATTTCTCCATTCTGCCCCGTGTCCAGCATTCTGCACCAGTGTCCAGCTGTCTGCCCCTGTGTCCAGCTTTCTGCCCCTGGGTCCAGCATTCTGCCCCTGGGTCCAGCATTCTGCCCCTGGGTCCAGCGTTCTGGCCCTGGGTCCAGCGTTCTGCCCTTGTGTCCAGCGTTCTGCCCGTGTCCAGCGTTCTGCCCGTGTCCAGCGTTCTGCCTCTGTGTCCAGCTTTGTGCCCCTGTGTCCAGCTTTGTGCCCCTGTGTCCAGCTTTGTGCCCCTGTGTCCAGCTTTGTGCCCCTGTGTCCAGCTTTGTACCCCTGTGTCCAGCTTCACCAGGTGAGTGATTTTTCTTGGTGATTCCTCCATTCTTTTGTGAGATAAGACCCTATTTGCGCTTTGTGTCTCCTTTTTTCCCTTCAAATATACTCCCTGCTCCGACATCTTTTTTTTTTTTTAAACTTAAAAAGTTATAAATCTTCGATCATTCATTCTCATAATAAACGATCAGAGGCGACAAACCGGCCGCCCGGCCATCAATACCAGCACAGCGCCCCCTAGAACAAGATTCTCAGGTGGTCACTGCAGTTACACACAAGTGATTGGGAAAGCGGATCACCGCCGTGCCCCCACATGATCAGGGCCATATATTCGTTATCACGACTGTGTCCTTCAGTAATCAGAGCTGTATGCTGCCGCCATCCCACGATTTACTTCCACATACAAACACCCCCACATTACACATGATCAGGGCACACATTCGTGATCGCTGCCATACCCCCTCATAACTAAGGCTGTATGGCGCCACCGTGCCCCCCCGTAATCGGGGATAGATGCCCCTTGGCGCCCCCAGTAGCCAGGGCTGGATGCCCCCCAGTAACCAGGGCTGAATGCCCCCTCGGTGCCCCCCAGTAACCGGGGCTGGATGCCCCCCAGTAACCAGGGCTGGATGCCCCCAGTAACCAGGGCTGGATGCCCCCTCGTGCCCCCCAGTAGCTGGGGCTGGATGCCCCCTCAGTGCCCCCCACACGCACATAGGACGCGGTACTTGGGACAAGTGACAGAACGTCGCCCAAGTGACTCGTCCGCCGGCCGCAGCCCGTGTGTGTCCCGGTCCCCGCACGGAACCCGCATGTACCACACATGTCCGCACCGGATCACCCGCTGCCTCAGTCCCGGCTGCTCACCTGGATCCCCCGGCTCGGCGCCCAGGCCAGACATGTACAGGTCGCACTGAGGTGCGCGGAGGGCACGTACTCTCTCCTCAGCCCTGCCCCCCCCCCGGGTGTCCCACACCTGTATCCGCCCATCCACACCGGAGAGGGCGAGCAGGTCCCGGCTCCCGGGGGAGAAGGCGCACGGAGGGGGGAGCGGCTCGTACACGCCGCCTGCTGCCGCCATTGCTCCGCTCCGCTCGTAGCCACGTGTTTAAGGACGGAGCATGCGCACAGCCAACGAAGGAGGAGCTCCCAAGCTCCCTCAGATTGGCTGGCAGCTGTTAACTATTGACGTGTGGGCACGGGCCCGCACGTCAATAGCGTTAAACAGCTGCAGCGCCGCTAAGGGCCCGGTTTAGCCTGCCCGGTGAGCAGATGAGACGGGGCCCGATGCGGGCCCCCTCTGCCCACCGGGCCCCATACGCCAGTCACGGCTGTAATGCCCTGATGGCGGCCCTGACCATGAGTGAAGAAAAAGTTTTAGTATCATTCATGTTCTCAGAAAAAAGGCCAAGAAAGCAAAAGGTATGTAAACTTTTGAGCATAACTGTATGTATGCAGTTTACAATCTGAAACTGTATCAGCATCTAGCGCGACAGTATCCAATTTTTTATCTGATTACAAATAGGGAGGAAATTTTGCATTAATACCATTTCTAAAATTGTTTCATTATTTATTGTAGATGCATTGGAGCAATAAAAATTGTTCCAAAACTGTACCTAGCCTTTAAAGAGAAAATAAGTATGTAAACAGACAACACCTCTGTTTTTACCAGACTAATGTTTACTGCCACGTATATTTGCGTGACTTGTCATTCATGCAAAGTGGAACCTAAGACCGATCTCTGGTATGAAAGCATGCAATTTATGCTCACAAGCTGCTAGCAAAGTCCATGAGTAATTTACCTTTTTGCTTATAATAAATTGCATTACGTCATTCCCACCTTCACCGAACACGTTTCCAATCTTTCATCAAATATTCTAACCACAAGTCTCTTTTACATTATTTCAGATACAATAATAATCTTTATTTATATAGCGCCAACATATTCCGCAGCGCTTTACAGTTTAACAGTTTCAAACACAACAGTCATAAGTAACAACATTAACAATACAATAATTAAAGCACAATAAGACGACCCTGCTCGTGAGAGCTTACAGTCTACAATGAGGTGGGGGAGATACAAAGTACAGGTGTGTATTTACAATGATGTATTTACAATGATGGTCCAGCCATCTTCAGGGGGTGGGGGGTAGATGGAAATAGTGAATGGGCTACACACACACAAACATAAAATGACTTTGATTAGTGAACGGGATAGGCCGCTCAGAACAAATGTGTTTTGAGGGAGCGCCTAAAACTATGCAAATTGCGGATGGTCCTAATATCTTGGGGTAGAGCATTCCAGAGGATTGGCGCAGCACGAGAGAAGTCTTGGATATGATATGATAATACAGTTTTATAATAATAAATCCCAGGATTCCTGAAGACGGGTTTCATAATTTTATGCAAAGGAAACTGTTGGTTAAACTTTTGGACATGTCTAAGTTTTTCATATAAATTCTGTAAAAGTACAGTAGGTATGGAAAGTATTCATACCCCTTTAAAATTTTCACTATTTGTTTCATTGCAGCCATTTGGTAAATTCAAAAAGTTCATTTTTTTCTCATTAACGTACGCTCTGCACCCCATCTTGACTGAAAAAAAAACAGAAATGTAGAAATTTTTGCAAATTTAATAAAAAAGAAAAACTAAAATATCACATGGTCATAAGTATTCAGACCCTTTGCTCAGACCCTCATATTTAAGTCACATGCTGTCCATTTCCTTGTGATCCTCCTTGAGATGGTTCTACTCCTTCATTGGAGTCCAGCTGTCTTTAATTAAACTGATAGGACTTGATTTGGAAAGGCACATACCTGACTATATAAGACCTCACAGCTCACAGTGCATGTCAGACCAAATGAGTATCAAGAGGTCAAAGAAACTGGCCAAGGAGCTCAGAGACAGAAATGTGTCAAAGCACAGATCTGGCCAAGGTTACACTACAACAGAATTTCTGCAGTACTCAAGGTGCCTAAGAGCACATAACCTCCATAATCCTTAAATGGAAGAAGTTTGGGACCACCAGAAGTTTTCCTAGACCTGGCCGTCCAGTCAAACTGAGCAATTGTGGGAGAAGAGCCTTGGTGAGAGAGGTAAAGAAGAACCCCAAGATCACTGTGGCTGAGCTCCAGAGATGCAGTAGGGAGATGGGAGAAAGTTCCACAAAGTCAACTATCACTGCAGCCCTCCACCAGTTGGGCCATTATGGCAGAGTGGCTCGATGGAAGCCTCTCCTCAGTGCACGACATATGAAAGCCCGCATAGAGTTTGCTAAAAAAAACACATGACGGACACTCAGCAGACCAGAGAATCTTTTTTCTCATTGTCTGAGATGAAGATAGACCTTTTTGGTGATAATTCTAAGTGGTATGTGTGGAGAAAACCAGGCACTGCTCATCACCTGCCCAATACAATCCCAACAGTGAAACATGGTGGTGGCAGCATCATGCTATGGGGTGTTTTTCATCTGCAGGGACAGGACGACTGGTTGTCATCGAAGTAAATATGAATGCGGCCAAGTACACAGATATTCTGGATGAAAACCTCTTCCAGAGTGCTCTGGACCTCAGACTTGGCCGAAGGTTCACCTTCCAGCAAGACAATGACCATAAGCACACAGCTAAAATAATAAAGAAGTGGCTTCAGAACTGTGACCATTCTTGACTGGCCCAGCCAGAGCCCTGACCTAATCCCAATTGAGCATCTCTGGAGAGAGATTGGCAGTGTCAACCAACATTCACCATCCAACCTGATGGAACTGGAGAGGATCTGCAAGAAAGAATGGCAAATCCAGTTGTGAAAAACTTGTTGCATCATTCCCAAGACTTATAGCTGTACTAGCTCAAAAGGGTGCTTCTACTCAATACTGAGCAAAGGGTCTGAATACTTATGACCATGTGATATTTCAGTTTTTCTATTTTATTAAATTTGCAAAAATGTCTACATTACTGTTTTTCTTCTGTCAACATGGGGTGCAGAGTGAACCTTAGGCTATGTGCACATGTTCAGGAATGTCAGCAGAATTTTCCTGAACAAAACCGGACTTTTTCTGTAGGAAATCCACTCGCGGGTTTTTTTTTGCGTTTTTTGAGCGTTTTTTGCAGATTTTCCGCATTTTTTTTCTGGAGCTTCCAATACAATAATATAGCAGCAAAAACGCAAAAAATCCACAAAATTAATAAACATGCTGCGTCTTTTACCGCAGAAAAAAATGCAGCATGTGCACAGAAATTGCAGAATGCATTAAAATGATGGGATGCTTAATGTAAGCTCTTTTTTTAGCATTTTTTCAGCGTAAAACGGCTGAAAAAAACGCAAAAAAAGCGCGAAAAATCCTGAACGTGTTGACATAGCCTTAATGAGAAAAAAAATGAACTTTTTTGAATTTATCAATTGGCTGAAATTAAACAAAGAGTGAAAAATTTAAAGGGGTATGGTATGAATACTTTCCGTACCCACTGTACATGATTAACCCTGTTAATATATTAGAGTTACTGTAGCGCTATTGTGTGTGTCTCCTTCCTTCTCCAAGCATTGATGCCGGCTTACTCACTGCCCTGGCCCTCGGTGTGCTCCTGTTTCCTTTTACCCACTGGTCTGTGTGTGCATGCTGCAGCTCCCGATGGCACACCTAGTGCACAAGTGCGTGTGCTCCACTGCTCTTAAAGAGGCAGCACACGCATTTTGCTAAATGCCCTCAGCCTGTGCTGAGAGGCATTTAACGGAATGTGTACACCTGCAAGATGGCTCCCAGCCAATACATTTTCGGTCATTGATACATCCTGTCTGAGCAGGTTTTATAACTTTATGGTTCAGGGCTTTTGAAGTTTGAGGCAAAAATTGCTTTTTCTTTATCTCTAACCAATAAACTCAATAGTGCTTTGAGTTTGGTCCATGAAAATACATGTTTACTAATTCCTCCTAGTCTCATTAACCCCTTCACCCCGAAGCCTGTTTTCACCTAAGTGACAGGGCCAATTTTTACAATTCTGACCACTGTCACTTTATGTGGTCATAACTCTGAAACGCTTCAACGGATCCTGGTGATTCTGACATTGTTTTCTCGTGACATATTGTACTTCATGATAGTGGTAAAACTTCTTCGATATGACTTGCATTTATTTGTGAAAAAAACAAAAATTTGTCGAAAATTATGAAAATTTAGCAATTTTCAAACTTTTAGTTTTTATGCCCTTAAATTAGAGAGTTATATCACATAATATAGTTAATAAACAACATTTCCCACATGTCTGCTTTACATCAGCACAATTTTGGAAACATTTTTTTGTTAGGGAGTTATAAGGGTTAAAAGTTGACCAGCAATTTCTCATTTTTGCAACAAAATTTGCAAAACCATTTTTTTTACGGACCACCTCACACTTGAAGTGACTTTGAGGGGTCTATATGACAGAAAATGCCCAAAAGTGACACCATTCTAAAAACTGCACCCCTCAAGGTACTCAAAACCACATTCAAAAAGTTTATTAACCCCTCAGGTGCTTCACAGGAATTTTTGGAATGTTTAAAAAAAATTGAACATTTAACTTTTTTTTCACACAATTTTTAATTCAGATCCAATTTGTTTTATTTTACCAAGGGTAACAGGAGAAATTGGACCACAAAAGTCGTTGTACAATTTGTCCTGAGTACGCTGATACCCCACATGTTGGGGTAAACCATTGATTGGGCACATGGCAGAGCTCGGAAGGGAAGGAGCGCCAATTGACTTTTCAATGCAAGATTTGCTGGAATTGAGATCGGAACCCATGGCTCGATTGGAGAGCCCCTGACGTGCCTAAACAGTGGAAACCCCCACAAGTGACACCATTTTGGAAAGTAGACCCTCTAAGGAACTATTCTAGATGTGTGGTGAGCACTTTGAACCTCCAAGTGCTTCACAGAAGTTTATAATGTAGAGCCGTAAAAAAAATTTCATATTAATTTTCACAAAAAATGATCTTTTTGCCCCAAATTTTTTATTTTCCCAAGGGTAACAGGATAAATTGGACACCAAAAGTTGTTGTGCAATTTGTTCTGAGTACGTTGATACTTCATATATGGGGATAAACCACTGTTTGAGCTCATGACAGAGCGCGGAAGGGAAGGAGCGCCGTTTGACTTTTCAATGCAAAATTGGCTGGAATTGAGATCGGAACCCATGTCGCGTTTGGAGAGCCCCTGACATGCCTAAACAGTGGAAACCCCCCACAATGGACCCCATTTTGGAAAGAAGACCCCCTAAGGAACTTATCTAGATGTGTGGTGAGCACTTTTAACCCCCAATTGTTTCACTAAAGTTTAGAATGTAGCGCTGTGAAAATTAAAAAAATCATTTTTTCTTTCCACAAAATGATGTTTCAGCCCGCAATTTTTTTTCCCACGGGCAACAGGAGAAATTGGACCACAAAAGTTATTGTCCAATTTGTCCTGAGTACACTGATATCCCATACATGGGGGGAACCACTGTTTGGGCGCACGGCAGAGCTCGGAAGGGAAGGAGCGCCGTTTGAAATGCAGACTTAGATGGATTGGTCTGCAGGCATCATGTTGCATTTGCAGAGCCCCTGATGTACCTAAACAGTAGAAACCCCCCAAAAGTGACCCCATATTGGAAACTAGACCCCCCAAGGAACTTATCTAGATGTGTTGTGAGAACTTTGAACCAACAAGTGTTTCACTACAGTTTATAACGCAGAGATGTGAAAATAAAAAATATTTTTTTTTCAACGAAAATGATATTTTAGCCCCCACGTTTTTATTTTCCCAAGGGTAACAGGACAAATTGGACCCCAAAAGTTGTTGTCCAACTTGTCCTGAGAACGCTGATACCCCATATGTTGGGGGGGACCACTGTTTGGGCGCACAGGAGAACTCGGAAGGGAAGGAGCACTGTTTTAGTTTTTCAAAGCAGAATTGGCTGGAATTGAGATCGGACGCCATGTCACGTTTGGAGAGCCCCTGATGTGCCTAAACAGTGGAAACCCCCAATTATAACTGAAACCCTAACCCCAGCCCTAACCCTAGCCCTAAACCCAACCTTAACCCCAGCCCTAACCCTTGCCCTAACCCCAACCCTAACCCTAACCCTAGCCCTAACCCTAGCCCTAATGGGAAAATGGAAATACATAAATTTTTTAAAATTTTATTATTTTTCCCTAACTAAGGGGGTGATGAAGGGGGGTTTGATTTACTTTTATAGCGTTTTTTTGGCGGATTTTTATGGTTGGCAGCCATCACACACTAGAAGGCGCTTTTTATTACAAAAAATAGTTTTTGCATCACCACATTTTGAGAGCTATAATTTATCCATATTTTGGCCCACAGAGTCATGTGAGATCTTGTTTTTTGCGGCACGAGTTGACGTTTTTATTGGTACCATTTTCGGGTACATGACATTTTTTGATCGCTTTTTATTCCGATTTTTGGGAGGCGGAATGAACAAAAAACAGCTATTCATGAAATTCTTTTAGGGGGGGGCGTTTATATCGTTCCACGTGTGGTAAAATTGATAAAGCAGCTTTATTCTTCAGGTCAGTACGATTACAGTGATACCTCATTTATGTAATTTTTTTATGTTTTGGCGCTTTTACACAATATAAACTATTTTATATAAAAAAATTATTGTTTTTGCATCGCTTTATTCTGACAGCTATAACTTTTTTATTTTTCTGTGGATGATGCTGTATGGTGGCTTTTTTTTTTGCGGGACAAGATGACGTTTTCAGCGGTACCATGGTTATTTATATCCGTCTTTTTGATCGTGTGTTATTCCACTTTTTGTTCGCCTGTATGATAATAAAGCGTTGTTTTTTGCCTTGTTTTTTATATATTTTTTTTTTTTTGCGGTGTTCACTGAAGGGGTTAACTAGTGGGATAGTTTTATAGAGCGGGTCGTTACGGACGCGGCGATACCAAATATGTGTACTTTTATTGTTTTTTTTATTTACAAAAATAAATGGATTTACTGGGAAATGTTTTTTTTTTCTTTATTTGGGGATTTTTTATTTTATTTTTTATACATTGTATTTTTTTTTTTTTTACTTTTTACCATTGTCCCAGGGTGGGACATCACTGTTTTACATCAAATCGTTGATCTGACAGTGTGCATAGCACTCTGTCAGATCAACGATCTAACAGGCAACTTACAGAGGCTTGCCGGCGCCTGCTATTAGGAACTCTCAGCAGGCGCCGGCAAGCCAGGTCAGTAAATGACCCGGAAGGAGTCCCGCAGCCATCTTGGATCCGGGGACTCCATCCGGATCACCGGAGCAGCGCGATCTCATCGCGTTGCTCCGGTGGGAGAGCGCAGGGAGCCCCCGTCCCTGCGCGATCCACCTGTATGCCGCTGTCACTACTGACAGCGGCATCAGAGGGGTTAAATGCCCGCGATTGGAACTAGCGCCTATCGTGGGCATTGCTGCGGGGTGTCAGCTGTTATATACAGCTGACACCTGCACCCGATCACCGCGGCGCTCAGCGCGAGACCGCGGTGATCGATCCGCCGTACTAGTACTGCGGCTGGCACAAATGCAGTGCCGGCAGCGCCGTACTAGTACGGCGAATGGCGCGAAGAGGTTAAAAATATTAAAATCATCTGGTACATTCACATATTGTTGTTGTTTTTTTTTTTTAACCTGTAAAATAAGCCAGTTCAGCATTGAAACGCATAGTTACATTAAACCTTTTTTTTACTTCTACAGCAACAAGAACTGTTTATCCAGCCACACAGCCCATCTTAAAAAGAAAATTCCCACTGGTGAATTTTATTATTTATTATTACTATTTATTATTATAGCATCACTTATTCCATGGCGCTTTACATGTGAGGAGGGGTATACATCAGAGGTGTAGAATTCATTTTGTTCCCCCCCCCCCACCCACCAAGGACATATGCGATTTTCACACTTAGTCAAGTACTGATGAGCTCCTCTCCCTAATGCTCTCATTGATCAGTGAAAAACAGAGAGAAACAGGACGAGAAGCTCGCTGTCACAGCACCACAAGTATGAAAGTCGCATATGAGTGAAGTGTCCATGTGACGACTACTGGAACCAGCAGAGCTGAATCCTGACATCGCAGCTTCTGAATTCTCACAACGCATGCACTGCACACTTTTAGGATTCTCCCTTGCCTGTGGACAGTCATGTCAGCACAAGCATGTGATTTGTAAACTTCTGACCAGATTCTGACTAGACGTGCCCGGCCTCGCTCAGTTCATTTTCATTGAGTGAGGCTACACATGTCTAGTCAGCATGTGACCACATGTATCTAAATCGCCATCACGAGAGAATCCTGACAGCGTGCAGGGCGCACTGTGAGAAGTCAGAAGTATGCAGTCACAAAGAATAACTGCAGACTCATTACAAACCTAGACATCCCCTTTAAAGCTCCTAACATAAATAAAAACATGAGAGTTACTTAGCATCACAAACATCATTTACATCGAGGTACCTTATAGAAGACGTCGTCTCTGGAGTCATTCTCCTTCTTTTCTTCATCTTGTCCAGATTCCATGATGCATTTTCTCATCCACAGCCGTCTCTGCAGACTTCCATCTTCTCCGCTCTTTTACAGAAAATCTCCACATGATGCTCTTAAAGATACAAGTGTCATTAAAATGCTCCCGAATAAAAAATTGCCCCTCACTATATTGTCTGCACAAAATATGACCCCCACACAGTCCCTCTTATGGTACATGCTCTTCACACTGACCTCTCCTTTCCAAACCGGCACCCTCTTCACACTGTCCTCTCATACTGTGTCCCCCCTATAGGGCCCAGTATTTATACTGTACTCTATCATCACACTCTCCCTCCTTGGTATACTGTCCCCTCCTGGCTGTGCCCTCACACTGTCCCTCAATGCTACACCCCGACTATTCAGTTTCTATTCTGTGCCCACTCACTTTTGTCCCCCCATACTGTCTCCTCACACTATTCCCCTCCCTCCTCATACTGTCTCCTCTCACATCCCTCTGTTCAACATACTGTCTTCTCATATATTTACCCCCTCACTTTCTATACTACCTGCTCACCTAACTCCCCATACTGTGTCTGCACACATCCCATCACCCTCACTCCCCGTACTCTGTCCACATACATTTTTCACATTGCTCCTCATACTGTGCCCTCATTCTCCCATATTATTTCCTCATACATGCCCCCCATTCCCTCATACTTTTTCCTCATACATGCCCCCAATTCCCCCATACTGTTTCCTCAAATATGCCCCCAATTCCCCCATACTGTTTCCTCAAACATGCCCCCAATTCCCCCATACTGTTTCCTCATACATGCCCCCAATTCCCCCATACTGCTTCCTCAAACATGCCCCCAATTCCCAGATACTGTTTCCTCATACATGCCCCCCATTCCCCCATACTGTTTCCTCATACATTCCCCCAATTCCCTCATACTGTTTCCTCATACATTCCCCCAATTCCCTCATACTGTTTCCGCATACATGCCCCCAATTCCCTCATACTGTTTCCTCATACATGCCCCCCATTCCCCTGTACAGTGTCCTCATATATGCCCCCATCTCCCCTTTTGCTCTTAATTTTGTGTCCTCAAATCTCCCCCACACATTAAATCCCCCATCCCCACTCCAAATCTCACCCCACACATAATAAATTCCCCATCCCTAAATTCTCCCCACACATAATAAATCCCCCTATCCCCACTCAAATAGTCCACACACATATTATTGTCCTCTACCCCACCCCATCATTGCTCTCTTCACCACCTCCATCATTGCCTTCTCCATCACGCCCATCATTGTCCATTTCACCCCCTCCAGCATTTCCTCCCCCCAATCCCATCATTGCCAATTCCACCACTTCCATCATTTACTCCTCCCCACCATCCCCATCCTTACCCATTCCACCACTTCCATAATTTCCTCCCCCCCACCATCCCCATCCTTGCCCATTTCACCACTTCCATCATTTCCTCCTCCACCACCATCCCCATCATTGCTCTCTCCCCGTCAGCCCCATCATTGCCCTCTCCTCCCCCACCATCCCCATCATTGCCCTCTCCCCATCAGCCCCATCATTGCCCTCTCCTCCCCCACCATCCCCATCATTGCCCTCTCCCCATCAGCCCCATCATTGCCCTCTCCTCCCCCACCATCCCCATCATTGCCCTCTCCCCGTCAGCCCCATCATTGCCCTCCCCCTACACACACACCATTTACTTCTCTGCACATTCCCCTGCAGCGCGCCACACACATGCATGCATGCACACACACACACACACACCCCTCTCACCTCTCCTCACGCTCTGCCGCATCTCCATCGCCTTCCTCTGACACGGCCAGCCACTGAATGATGACGTCATCCAGCGGCGCATCTGTGTGAGAGGAAGCGCGGGCAGGAAGCAGGAAGACAGATCACTGCAGCTCCGCTGCTATTTTCTCTTGTAGGCAGCAGAGCTGCAGGGATTTCTCCCTGCCCGCTGCAGCCACCCTGCAGGGGGACCCCTCCATCTCCGCACATGTTGGGAGCCGGCGCTCTGCAGCTTCTCTGTGCCAGCTGTCAGCTTGACAAAGAGAATAGCTGACTCCCAGACCGGGGGCGGCAGAATGCAGCCGCCGGGGGAGACATTGCGGACCACCACATTAGGTGGCCTGACTGCGCCCTCCCTGCCAGCTGCGCCCGGGGCAAATACCCCGGTTGCCCCCCTAGATATTCCACTGGTATACATAATAAAAATAAGTGCAATAATCTTGAACAATACAAGTCACATCTGGTACAGGAGGAGAGAGGACCCTGCCCGTGAGGGCTCACAATCTACAAGGGATGGGTGAGGATACAGTAGATGAGGATAGAGCTGGTTGTGCAGTGGTTTGGTCGATCTGTGGTTACTGCAGGTTGTAGGCTTGTCAGAAGAGGTGGATCTTCAGGTTCTTTTTGAAGGTTTCGATGGTAGGCGAGAGCCTGATATGTTGTGGTAGAGAGTTCCAGAGTAGGGGTGATGCGTGAGAGAAATCTTTTATGCGATTGTGGGAAGAGGAGATAAGAGGGGAGTAGAGAAGGAGATCTTGTGAGGATCGGAGGTTGCGTGCAGGAAAGTACCGGGAGACGAGGTCACAGATGTATGAAAGAGACAGGTTGTGGATGGCTTTGTATGTCATGGTTAGGAATTTGTACTGGAGTCTCTGGGTAATGGGGAGCCAGTGAAGGGATTGACAGAGGGGAGAGGCCGGGGAATAGCAGGGGGACAGGTGGATTAGTCAGGCAGCTGAGTTTAGAATAGATTGGAGGGGTGCGAGAGTGTTAGAGGGGAGGCCACAGAGCAGGAGGTTACAGTAGTCGAGGTGGGAGATGATGAGGGCATGGACTAGGGTTTTTGCAGATTCTTGGTTTAGGAATGTAGGGATCCGTGAAATATTTTCGAGTTGAAGGCGGCAGGAAGTGAAAAGGGCTTGGATATGTGGTTTGAAAGTGAGATCAGTGTCAAGGATTACCCCGAGACAGCGAGCTTGTGGGACTGGGGAGAGTGGGCAGCCGTTTACTGTAATGGATAGGTTCGTTGGGGGGGTCGCGTGAGATGGGGGAAATACGATGAATTCTGTTTTGTCCATGTTAAGTTTTAGAAATCTAACGGAGAAGAAGGATGAAATAGCGGATAGACATTGAGGGATTCTGCTTAGCAGGGTGGTGATTTCTGGTCCAGAGACGTAGATCTGTGTGTCGTCAGCATAGAGATGATACTGAAAACCGTGAGATTCTATGAGCTGTCCCAGGCCAAAAGTGTAAATGGAGAAGAGCAGGGGCCCTAAAACTGTACCTTGTGGGACTCCGACAGATAGGGGGCAAGGTGAGGAGGTGGTGTGTGAGTGGGAGATGCTGAATGTCCGGTCAGTTAGGTATGACGAGATCCAGGATAGGGCCAAGTCTGTGATGCCAAGGGATGAGAGGGTCCACAGCATCAGGGAATGGTCCACTGTGTCAAAGGCAGAGGACAGGTCCAGGAGGAGGAGGATACGTGAGATCAATTCGACGCCCTTTGAAGGACCTTCTAGGATTCAGGAGATATCACCCATATACAGCACTAAAGACGGAGGTAATACTTTTTCTGCACCTATGGCAGGATTTTTTTAAGTTCTATACGGTGTTATGTTCCTATTCATTTTATTTTACTGGAATTTTTAGCGCAAATATTTTTATATTTATTTAGATATATAGATATATAGATATAGATATGGGATAGATAGATAGATAGATAGATAGATATGAGATTGATAGATAGATATGGGATAGATAGATATGTGATTGATAGATAGATATGTGATTGATAGATAGATATGAGATAGATAGATAGATAGATAGATAGATAGATAGATAGATAGATAGATAGATAGATAGATAGATAGATAGATAGATAAGTACATCTTGCTGAGGGACAATGCGGTTGGACGTTGGTGGGTGCTGTACCTGCTGGTGACTTCAGCCAAAATTGAAGAGATGAAAGGAATGGATGATTCCAGCACGTCCACTCAGGTAAAATAAAATCGTCTTTAATTAGAACAGTTTAAAAAAAAATTAAAAAAAAGAGGAAAAACTCTACAAACCTGACTCGTTTCTGGCACAATGTATATGTTATGTATTCACACCCCATCCTTTTTTGTATACAAAATTATAATGTGATGGCTATATTTCATGCATAGGGCTACACAATGTGTACACAGCTGATTTTTCTCTGATGTTATTTCTCAGCGTGATGGTGATTGGTTCCAGGTTGTATTTATACTCACCCATTTCTTTGACATGATATCCTATGACCACGGTCAGTAAAAGTTGCGGGTTGGACGCTGCGTACTGGTGCAACGGCCAGATGTTACAGCATAGTGGATGGGATTTTAAGAAATCTTATGTCCACTACACGTCCTCAGACACCCGTGGATCACCAGCGGAGAAAGACCTGCGGCGCATCTTTCCAGACCGCAGCATATCTATTTGTCTTGCGGAGATAAATTTCAACTATAGAATGTATTGGATGCTGTGAATCCGCATGGTTCAGTAAACACATGCGAAATCACCTGCGCTCAATAGACGGCAGCACTTTGGACGCAGCGGACATGTGCTGCATTCAAAGTGTTGCCGATTCCTGACAGTGTGCACATACCCTCAGGGCGCTGTAGTGCATCAGAAACCCGTCAGTTTTTTTTAGAGTTTTCCCTCTTATTTCTTTTACAAATTTTGAAACTGTTCTAATAAAAGATTTTATTTTACCTGAAAGGATGTGCTGGAATCATCCTATTATCTCATCCATTTTAGGATTCATAACCTTCCTTCATAACTAAAATGTTCAGACCTCGGAATTATTTGGTTGCCCTTCTTTGAACTCTCTTTGGAATTAAATACTGTGTTTCCGCGAAAATAAGACAGGGTCTAAGGCTGTGTGCACATGTTCTGGATTTTTTGCGTTTTTTTTCGTGTTTTTTCACTATAAAAATGCGCTAAAACTACAAAAAAAACACAAGGAAGCAAGGAAAACTTAAATACAGCCTTTGTCTGGCATAAAGTCCTTGCAACAGTGTGGGTTCGCCCACTTGGCTTACGCTCTTCCAGAGATTCTGGTTTGTCTGTGTCTAGCTCTAACACAACCCACTCTGCTCAGCTTCCCCATCTGACTGACCAGTAAGCACATGGCTTGGTTCTAGTCATAGTTATCTAGGTGTACAAAATCAGGACCAGTAATGCTAGCAGGGCCGGCTCAAGGTTTTCGTGGGCCCCGGGCGAAAGAGTCTCAGTGGGTCCCTTTAACACATACCACAATTCATGATGCACAGATACAGCAGAGAAATATAGGTATAGTAAAATGCCAAAGATTTCACTTACTTCTTAAATTACATGAGTGATGTCTATTGTAAATTCTACAATAGCTCAGAAACCAGACAGTATAGTCCTTCATATAGTATTATGGGCACCACATAGTGCTCCATACAGAATAATGAGCCTAATATATTTCTCCATATAGTATTATGGTGACCACATTTTGCTCCATGCAGTATAATGAGCCCCATATATTGCTCCATACTGCATTATGGGCACCATATACTGCTCCATACAGAATAATGAGCCTCATATATTGCTCCATACAGAATAATGGACTTATGTATTGCTCCATACAGAATAATGGACCCACATATAATGCTCCATAGTGTATTGAGCCACATATAATGCTCCATACAGAATAATGAGCCCATATAATGCTCCATACACTATCATGAGCCACATATATTGCTCCATACAGTATTATGGGCACCACATTTTGCTCCATACAGTATAATGAGCCCCATATATTGCTCCATGCAGCATTATGGACACCACATAGTGCTCCATACAGAATAATGAGCCCCATATATTTCTCCATACGGAATAATGGACCCATATATCGCTCCATACAAAATAATGGACCCCATATAATGCTCCATACAGTATAATGAGCCCCATATAATGTTCCATACAGTAGTACTTCATATAATGCTCCATACAGTATAATGATCCACATATAATGCTTCATACCATATAATGAGCCCAAATAATGGTCCCTACAGTATAACGAGCCACATACTGTATATTGCTTCATATAGTATTATGGGCACCATATATTGCTCCATACAGAATAATGAGTCCCATATAATGCTTCATACAGAACAATGGGCTCCATATAATGCTTCATACAGAATAATGAGCCCCATATATTGCTCCATACAGTATAATGAACCCCATGTATTGCTCCATACTGTATAATGGGCCTCATATAATGCTTCATAAAGACTAATGGACCCCATATGATGCTCCATATATAATGAGCCCCATATAATCCTCCATAGATAATGGGCCCCCTACATTGGGGGAAATAAGTATTTGATCCCTTGCTGATTTTGTAAGTTTGCTCACTGACAAAGACATGAACAGTCTATAATTTTAAGGGTAGGTTAATTTTAACATTGAGAGATAGAGTATCAAAAAATAAAATCCAGAAAATCACATTGTATTAATTATATAAATTTATTTGCATTTTGAAGTGAGAAATAAGTATTTGATCTCCTACCAACCATTAAGAGTTCTGGCTCCTACAGACCAGTTAGACACTCCTGATCAACTTGTTACCTGCATTAAAGACAGCTGTCTAACATAGTCACCTTTATAAAAGACTCCTGTCCACAGACTCAATTAGTCAGACTCTAACCTCTACAACAACATGGGCAAGACCATACCTACCCTTAAAATTGTAGACTGTTCATGTCTTTGTCAGTGGGCAAACTTACAAAATCAGCAAGGGATCAAATAATTATTTTCCCCACTGTACATGATGCTCCAGTGTATGATAAGCTCCGTGTATGATGCTCCAGTGTATGATGGGCCCCATATATGATGCTCCACGGTATAATGGGCCCCATATACTGTATGATGCTCAAGAGTATAATGCACCCCATATATAATGTTCCCTGCATGATGCTCCAGTGTATGATGGTACCCATAGATTGCTCGAAACATTAAAAAAATAAAATAAATGAAATACTTCTCGTCGCTAGCCGCTCTGCTCCAGCCAGACTCCTCAGAGTCAGTGTCTTCCCGCTCTCTGCACTGTGACTGCTCAGGCAGAGGGCGCACAGACATCACAGTCACCAAATGCGGAAGACGCCGCAGCGGTGGAGCGGGGAGAGGAAAATTTCACAAGTGCTGGGGCCCAGAGCAAGCAGGAGAGGGGCACTCATGGGTAGGGTTGAGCGACTTTCATTTTTTTAAGATCAAGTCGGGTTTCGCGAAACCCGACTTTGTCCAAAGTCGAGTCGAGTGAAGTCGGCCGATTATCGCGAAAAGTCGGGGATCGACCGAAACATGAAACCCAATGCAAATCAATGGGGAAGCATAGTCGGCAGTGAGTGGAGGCCAGGAAAACACCTACAGTGCCCATTTTAATGCCAAAAACATCCATTCTTGTTTCTGAAGCTTGTCAATCTTAATTAACTTTATAATAATAGTTGGGCATTGGAAATTTGGGGTCATTTGGCAAAAGTTGTGGGGGGTAGGGCTGCTTCAAGGTTTTAGTGGGCCCAGGAAATGTGGACGGAGCAGTGAGAGGTATTTCAACTTTGCAAGTGCTGTGATCCTGAGCAAGCAGGGAGGCCCACTCGTTCGCATTGGCACTGGCACAGGGCCCCTCAAAGTACGGTGGTGTGTTTGCACGGCGGGGGCGCCTCCCACCGGCAGCGACACTTTTGCGTACTCTGAGGGGCCCTGTGCCTGTGACGTCGCCAACGAGTATGCCCCCCTACCTGTTGAAGAAACCTGCACTTTCATCTGCACCTTCCTCTTTGTCCCTGTGTAAGGTGGTATAGTATGCGGGAAGGGGAACCTGACTTTCAGCAGGGTCAGATTGTGGCTGTGTAGCGTGCAAGGGGAATGTAGTGGTCTGGGTCAAAGTACCACAAGACTCATCTAGCACCGGCTGGGCAATGGGCAGGATGAGGCGGAAACACTGATATAGGCCCAAACAATAAAGTGGGTAAAATGCAGGTCAAAATTGGTAACAGGACTAACCAGGTGGCATTGCTTAGTTCAGTGGAGTAGAAAACCCAGGAGCGGCAGACAGACACCATTAGTAGGGCAGAACCACACTAGTAGGCCCTATGCAGTTTAATATTACAAATGAAGGCCGAAAGCCTGAAGATTAAAGGTCAGGAAAATAACACAGGACAACACCAAGGTGCGGCACACACCGTTACTAGGCCTAACCAAAGTAGTAGGCCAACTGCAGTTTAATTATTTAAAATGTAAGCCGAAAGCCTGAACATTGAAGGTCGTGACAACAAAACAGGAGAAAACCCAGTAGCGTCAGACACCGCTTTAAGGGCCCAACCACACATTTTAAAAACAACTACTTAACGAGAGCTTTAAGATTGAAGCTCAGCTTTATACAGTGGAGGACAACACCATGGAGCGGCAGACACCGTTAGTAGGCCCCAACCACCAATTTTTACCAACAAATACTTAATGAGAGCCAGAAGGTTGAAGCTCAGATTTATACAGTGGAGGACAACACCAGGGAGCGGCAGACACCGTTAGTAGGCCCCAACTACCAATTTTTACCAACAAATACTTAATGAGAGCCAGAAGGTTGAAGCTCAGATTTATACAGTGGAGGACAACACCAGGGAGCGGCAGACACCGTTAGTAGGCCCCAACCACCAATTTTTACCAACAAATACTTAATGAGAGCCAGAAGGTTGAAGCTCAGACAAGGAAACCTGGAGGAGAACACCAAGGAGGAGGAGAACACCAAGGAGGAGGAGAACACCGTTACTAGGCCCCAACCCAAGTAGTATGGCAACTGTAGTGTTACATTTAAAAATACTTAATGAGAGCCAGAAGGTTGAAGCTCAGATTTATACAGTGGAGGACAACACCAGGGAGCGGCAGACACCGTTAGTAGGCCCCAACCACCAATTTTTACCAACAAATACTTAATGAGAGCCAGAAGGTTGAAGCTCAGATTTATACAGTGGAGGACAACACCAGGGAGCGGCAGACACCGTTAGTAGGCCCCAACCACAAATTTTTACCAACAAATACTTAATGAGAGCCAGAAGGTTGAAGCTCAGACAAGGAAACCTGGAGGAGAACACCAAGAAGGAGGAGAACACCAAGGAGGAGGAGAACACCGTTACTAGGCCCCAACCCAAATAGTATGGCAACTGTAGTGTTACATTTAAAAATACTTAATGAGAGCCAGAAGGTTGAAGCTTAGATTTATACAGTGGAGGACAACACCAGGGAGCGGCAGACACCGTTAGTAGGCCCCAACCACCAATTTTTACCAACAAATACTTAATGAGAGCCAGAAGGTTGAAGATCAGATTTATACAGTGGAGGACAACACCAGGGAGCGGCAGACAGGCTTACTAGGCCTAAAATAAATAAAAATAGGCTCAAGGCACTTAGAGTTATCTCGCAGGGGTACACAGGCAGCATTGGTGTGGTCAGCGGTGGAGGATTGCAAGGAGGGACCGCAGACAGGCTTACTGGGCCTAAAATAAATAAAAATAGGCTCTATGCAGTTTTAAATAGGTTACATGGGTACACAGGCAGCATTGTTGTGGTCAGTGGAGGAGGATTGCAAGGAGGGACCGCAGACAGGCTTACTGGGCCTAAAATAAATAAAAATAGGCTCAAGGCACTTAGAGTTATCTCGCAGGGGTACACAGGCAGCATTGTTGTGGTCAGTGGAGGAGGATAGCAAGGAGGGACCGCAGACAGGCTTACTAGGCCTAAAATAAATAAAAATAGGCTCAAGGCACTTAGAGTTATCCCGCAGGGGTACACAGGCAGCATTGTTGTGGTCAGTGGAGGAGGATTGCAAGGAGGGACCGCAGACAGGCTTACTAGGCCTAAAATAAATAAAAATAGGCTCAAGGCAGTTTTAAATAGGTTACACGGGTACACAGGCAGCATTGTTGTGGTTAGTGGAGGAGGATTGCAAGGAGGGACCGCAGACAGGCTTACTGGGCCTAAAATAAATAAAAATAGGCTCTATGCAGTTTTAAATAGGTTACATGGGTACACAGGCAGCATTGTTATGGTCAGTGAAGGAGGATTGCAAGGAGGGACCGCAGACAGGCTTACTAGGCCTAAAATAAATAAAAATAGGCTCAAGGCACTTAGAGTTATCTCGCAGGGGTACACAGGCAGCATTGTTGTGGTCAGTTGAGGAGGACTGCAAGGAGGGACCGCAGACAGGCTTACTAGGCCTAAAATAAAGAAAAATAGGCTCAAGGCACTTAGAGTTATCTCACAGGGGTACACAGGCAGCATTGTTGTGGTCAGTGGAGGAGGATTGCAAGGAGGGACCGCAGACAGGCTTACTAGGCCTAAAATAAATAAAAATAGGCTCAAGGCAGTTTTAAATAGGTTACATGGGTACACAGGCAGCATTGTTGTGGTCAGTGGAGGAGGATTGCAAGGAGGGACCGCAGACAGGCTTACTAGGCCTAAAATAAATAAAAATAGGCTCAAGGCACTTAGAGTTATCTCACAGGGGTACACAGGCAGCATTGTTGTGGTCAGTGGAGGAGGATTGCAAGGAGGGACCGCAGACAGGCTTACTAGGCCTAAAATAAATAAAAATAGGCTCAAGGCAGTTTTAAATAGGTTACATGGGTACACAGGCAGCATTGTTGTGGTCAGTGGAGGAGGATTGCAAGGAGGGACCGCAGACAGGCTTACTGGGCCTAAAATAAATAAAAACAAATTGATATTGTCAGTGCCAGGCATTGAATGATGTCAGCGCATAGACTAAACATTGGTGGAGCTGTGAGAGATAATTTTGCACATGGTAGAGCACAGTTTGAGCTGGGGGGAAGTGAACTCTCTTGTGGCCGGTGGTACCGTCCCAGGGCCCCTCATGTTACAACGGTGTGTCTGACGTTGGGTGCGCGCCACCACCACCAGAGACACATTATTGTACTATGAGGGACCCAGTGGCAGTGCCGTTGACCAAAAGCGGGCACACCCACCTCTTCAGACAAACGGCACTCTAACGGGTGCTTGCGCCAAGTGGCGAGACCACGGCCCCGTGGGGGGAGTTTTCCCATTTAGGGAGGTGTAAACATGTCGTATGCTGGACAAACAGCTGCTGCAAATTAAGAAATTGGAACACTCAGTAAGACCAGTCCACAAGCAAGACCTTTTTATAGTAAAGCTAGGTGTCAGCCGGGAAAGGTGGGGCAAAATAATTTGAAATCCAGGAGTGGTTCATTTTAATGAAGGTTAGATCATCAACATTTTGGGTAGCCAGACGAGTCCTTTTTTCGGTTAATATTGAACCAGCAGCACTGAATACTCTTTCTGATAGCACACTAGCTGCTGGGCAAGCAAGCTCCTGGAATGCATATTCTGCCAATTCAGGCCAGGTGTCTAATTTGGATGCCCAGTAATCAAATGGGAATGACGGTTGAGGGAGAACATCGATAAGGGATGAAAAATAGTTAGTAACCATACTGGACAAATGTTGTCTCCTGTCACTTTGAATAGATGCTGCAGTACCTGTCCTGTCTGCGGTCATTGCGAAATCACTCCACAACCTGGTCAGAAAACCCCTCTGTCCAACGCCACTTCTGATTTGTGCACCTCTAACACCTCTGCCCTGTAGCCCCCTGCAGCTCGTGTGAGAACCATCACCAGCGCTGTGTGCTGGGAATGCCTGAATCAAACGGTCTACAAGAGTTGCTTGTTTGGTTGCTAATATTTGTTCGAGGTTCTCATGTGGCATAATATTTTGCAATTTGCCTTTATAGCGAGGGTCAAGGATGCAGGCCAACCAGTAATCGTCATCGCTCATCATTTTAATAATGCGTGGGTCCCTTTTGAGGATACGTAAGGCATAATCCGCCATGTGGGCCAAAGTTCCAGTTGTCAAATCTGCAGTTGTGCTGGTTTGAGGGGCAGTTACAGGCAAATCTACGTCACTTGTCTCCCTTAAAAAACCAGAACCCGGCCTTGCAACGCCACTAATTTCTGTTGGCCCAGGAGAAGCTTCCTCATTAAAAAAGTACTCATCCCCATCATCCTCCTCGTCCTCCTCATCCTCTTCGCCCGCTACCGTGTCCTCTACACGGCCCTGACCAGACAATGGCTGACTGTCATCAAGGCTTTCCTCTTCCTCAGCTGCAGACGCCTGCTCCTTTATGTGCGTCAAACTTTGCATCAGCAGACGCATTAGGGGGATGCTCATGCTTATTATGGCGTTGTCTGCACTAACCAGCCGTGTGCATTCCTCAAAACACTGAAGGACTTGACACAGGTCTTGTAGCTTCGACCACTGCACACCTGACAACTCCATGTCTGCCATCCAACTGCCTGCCCGTGTATCCTCCCACAAATACATAACAGCACGCCTCTGTTCGCACAGTCTCTGAAGCATGTGCAGTGTGGAGTTCCACCTTGTTGCAACGTCGATGATTAGGCGATGTTGGGGAAGGTTCAAAGACCGCTGATAGTTCTGCATACGGCTGGAGTGTACGGGAGAACGGCGGATATGCGAGCAAAGTCTGCGCACTTTGAGGAGCAGGTCGGATAACCCCGGATAACTTTTCAGGAAGCACTGCACCACCAGGTTTAAGGTGTGAGCCAGGCAAGGAATGTGTTTCAGTTGGGAAAGGGCTATGGCAGCCATGAAATTCCTTCCGTTATCACTCACTACCTTGCCTGCCTCAAGATGTACAGTGCCCAGCCATGACTGAGTTTCTTTCTGCAAGAACTCGGACAGAACTTCCGTGGTGTGTCTGTTGTCGCCCAAACACTTCATTGCCAATACAGCCTGCTGACGCTTGCCACTAGCTGTCCCATAATGGCACACCTGGTGTGCAACAGTGTCAGCTGCTGATGGAGTGGATGTGCGACTGCGGTCTGTGGACGAGCTCTCGCTTCTGCAGGAGGATGAGGAAGAGGAGGAGGGGGGCGAACGCCTACAGCCAACTGTTTCCTTGACCGTGGGCTAGGCAGAACTGTCCCAATATTGCTGTCCCCTGTGGACCCTGCATCCACCACATTCACCCAGTGTGCCGTGATGGACACGTAGCGTCCCTGGCCATGCCTACTGGTCCATGCATCTGTTGTCAGGTGCACCTTTGTAGTCACAGACTGCCTGAGTGCATGGACGATGCGGTCTTTAACATGCTGTTGGAGGGCTGGGATGGCTTTTCTAGAAAAGAAGTGTCGACTGGGTAGCTCATAGCGTGGTACAGCGTAGTCCATCAGCGCTTTGAAAGCTTCGCTTTCAACTAACCGGTAGGGCATCATCTCTAATGAGATTAGTCTAGCAATGTGGGCGTTCAAACCCTGTGTACACGGATGCGAGGATGAGTACTTCCTTTTCCTAACAAGAGTCTCATGTAGGGTGAGCTGGACTGGAGAGCTGGAGATCGTGGAACTAGCGGTGGTGCCGGTGGACATGGCAGACTGAGAAAGGGTTGGAGATGGTATTCTTGCCGGTGCCCTACATGCAGTGTTTCCTACTACGAACCTGGTGATTCCCTGACTGCTTTGGCCTGGAGACAAAAGCTGCACAGATACTGCAGGTGGTGCGGGAAATGGTGGGCTTACAGTGAGGGAAGGGATGTAGCGTTGCTGACTAGCTTCATTGGCCGAGGGTGCTGCAACCTTTAGGTACGTTTGGTAGTTAGTCCAGGCTTGCAAATGCATGGTGGTTAAATGTCTATGCATGCAACTTGTATTTAGACTTTTAAGATTCTGACCTCTGCTTAAGGTAGTTGAACATTTTTGACAGATGACTTTGCGCTGATCATTTGGATGTTGTTTAAAAAAATGCCAGACTGCACTCTTTCTACTATCGGATACCTTTTCAGGCATTGCAGACTGAGCTTTTTTAACTGGATGGCCACGCTGTCCTCCAACTGGTTTTGGTTTTGCCACGTGTTTTTGGCCAGATACGGGCCCGGCAGATGGAACCTGTTGTGATGT